>NC_089805.1:52958310-53100810 GCF_029633855.1 Hoplias malabaricus
TGCGGGTGATCTGTTGGCAGTGTGTGTGTGCGCACTCACTCTCAGGCATTTAATGCCAGTGCGGGTGATCTGTTGGCAGTGTGTGTGTGTGTCTGTGTGTGTGTGTGTGTGTGTGTGAGTGTGTGTGCACGCTCACTCTCAGGCGTTTAATGCCAGCGCGGGTGATCTGTTGGCAGTGTATGTGTGTGAGTGTGTGAGAGAGAGATTATGAGTGTGTGTTTGCTCTCACTCTCAGGCGTTTAATGCCAGCGCGGGTGATCTGTTGGCAGTGTATGTGTGTGAGTGTGTGTGAGAGAGATTATGAGTGTGTGTTTGCTCTCACTCTCAGGCGTTTAATGCCAGCGCGGGTGATCTGTTGGCAGTGTGTGTGTGTGTGTAAGAGAGAGAGTGTGAGTGTGTGTGTGCGCTCACTCACAGGCCTTTAATGCCAGCGCGGGTGATCTGTTGGCAGTGTGTGTGTGTGTGTGTGTGTGTGTGTGAGAGAGAGTGTGAGTGTGTGTGTGCGCTCACTCTCAGGCGTTTAATGCCAGCGCGGGTGATCTGTTGGCAGTGTGTGTGTGTGTGTGTGTGTGTGTGTGTGTGTGTGAGAGAGTGTGAGTGTGTGTGTGCGCTCACTCTCAGGCGTTTAATGCCAGCGCGGGTGATCTGTTGGCAGTGTGTGTGTGTGTGTGTGTGTGTGTGAGCTCACTCTCAGGCGTTTAATGCCAGCGCGGGTGATCTGTTGGCAGTGTGTGTGTGTGTGTGTGTGAGAGAGTGTGAGTGTGTGTGTGCGCTCACTCTCAGGCGTTTAATGCCAGCGCGGGTGATCTGTTGGCAGTCGTAGAGCTCGATGCGGTCGAGGCTGTGGCAGGTTTTGAGGTGTTCCAGGGAGGCGTCGGTGATTAAAGGGCAGTTGTCCAGTTCGATGACCTCCAGACGATCGTGAGCACACGGACCACTGCCCAGGTGACGGATCCCATCATCTGTGATCAGCTCGCAGTGGGACAGACTCTGGATTCATACACACACCCACACACACACACAGTTAAACCAGACAAACACTAAAGGCTGCTCTAAAGATACACACTAACTCCATACGTCCACTAGGACACACTCGAACTGCGCTAAAGACACACACTAACTCCCTAAGTCCACTAAGACACACTCGGACTGCGCTAAAGACACACACTAACTCCCTAAGTCCACCAGGACACACTCATGGTGACACAAGTGACACAGAGACACACTTATGGGCTGGTGACAGAAGCAGACAAAGAGTAAAAACAGTGAGACAGAGATGGACTGTGGTTGGGGACAGTCTCAGGAGAACATGTAATAGTGTCCTTACCAGGACCTGGAGCCGAGGGCAGTGTATGGACAGCTGTATTAGAGTGGCGTCGGTAATCTGGAGCAAAACACAGAGACACACTCATTCACATCGTCGCCTCCAGTAACACCTCACACACTTATCAGGTGACTCATCGATCAGTGATCTCTCGTATAGTGCAGAAGAGTGAGGCACATGCAGTTAAAAATGACATCGTCTCTGTCCAAAAACGTCTCTCCATCACAGTAACTCTACAGGAGCAGGAAAACCTTCTGAGCTTTCAGTGGAAGTCAATGTAAAAAGATTAATTCAGAGTCATTCTAGAGCGTTTCTATTGGTCATTCATCATGAGATTTACACACAGTGTGAAGGACAGCTGCTGTGTTCAGATGATGCAGTATCTACACACACACACACACACACACACACACACACAAAGATACAGAGGCTTGCTCCAGCACTGACTCTGACTCTGAAATGAAACCTGGATTTCTGATACCAGTTAAAGCCCAACACAAACCTGAACACACTCTTCCAGGTCCATCTTCTCCAGCTCGTGACAATTCTGTCCATAGAAGCAGGAAAGAAAAGCAGAATATTAAAGAAGCTTCGCTGCTGGGTTAACTTTCCCAATGCTTTTATTTCAAGACTGTGTGTGTGTGTGTGTGTGTGTGTGTGTGTGTGTACTCACCCGTGCTAGTGTGGTGAAACCCACATCAGTGAGCTGTGAACACCGAGCCACTTCTAATATTCTGTACAAAGTCAGACACAGAAAACACACAAAGATGAACTCATCAACAAAATAATCTCCACCAACCAAACTGAGACAGTGTGTGTGTGTGTGTGTGCATAATGAGTGTATATGTTATGTTAGTGTATTGTGTATGCTTGCATAGTGTGTGTGTGTGTGTGTATGTATGTGTATGTGTGTGTAGTGTGTATGCGATCCAAAGCTAATCCCCAACACCAGCCTGTGTGTGTTTGTGTGTATTTGTTTGTGTGCATATATAGTGTGTATGAGTGTGTGTATGTAGTGTATGAGTGTGTGTACCTGAGGCGAGGGCAGTTCTGACCCAGGGCATTGAGGATGGCGTCTGTTATATTTGCGCAGCCGGACACACACAGAGACTGCAGCCGATGGCAGCCACGACAAATCGTTATCAAACCTTCATCTGTGATCTGCTGCTCACACACACACACACACACACACACACACACACAAACACAAACACAAACACACAAATTAAAGTGTAACTGTGAGGAGATGAACTGTGGACAGTGGTCAGCTCTGTATCTGCAGCGCCCCCTCAGGCTGTACCCTGCTGAAACCATGGCTGACACAGCTCTGTACTGGTCTGTGAGTTGTGACCCCTGAGCACCCTGAGCCCTCTGACCCCTGAGGACATTGTCCACCCGTCTCTCCCACTCTCAATCTGTGTCCAAAACTGTGCCCTATTCACTATATAGGGTTCCGCCATTTTGTAGTGTCAGAAAACATAGTGGACTCAAACAATCCCACAATGCATTGCAAAGAGTAGTGTACAACCTATGTATACTAACAGATATCAGATTACCCATAATCCACTGCGATATTTGGTGAAAACCTACAGGAGGTAGTGTTTGAAATCATGCACTACACTTGTCGCTACCGGATTTGTGCCGCTGCCTGATTTGGACGCAGCATTCGCAGAACACCATGCTTCTGTACACTTTACTGATAGCTCCGATATTTTACTGATTTCCTCTTGGAGTTTAACTGTAAAGAGACAGGGCGGCACAGTGGTGCAGCAGGTAGTGTCACAGTCACACGGCTCCAGGGACCTGGAGGTTGTGGGTTCGTTTCCTGCTCCGGGTGACTGTCTGTGAGGAGTGTGGTGTTTTCTCCCTGTGTCTGCATGGGTTTCCTCCGGGTGACTGTCTGTGAGGAGTTGGTGTGTTCTCCCCGTGTCTGCGTGAGTTTCCTCCGGGTGACCGTCTGTGAGGAGTGTGGTGTGTTCTCTCTGTGTCTGCGTGGGTTTCCTCCGGGTGACTGTCTGTGAGGAGTGTGGTGTGTTCTCCCTGTGTCTGCATGGGTTTCCTCCGGGTGACCGTCTGTGAGGAGAGTGTTGTGTTCTCCCTGTGTCTGCGTGGGTTTCCTCCGGGTGACTGTCTGTGAGGAGTTGGTGTGTTCTCCCCATGTCTGTGTGGGTTTCCTCCGGGTGACCATCTGTGAGGAGTTGGTGTGTTCTCCCTGTGTCTGCGTGGGCTTCCTTCGGGTGACTGTCTGTGAGGAGTTGGTGTGTTCTCTCTGTGTCTGTGTGGGTTTCCTCCGGGTGACCGTCTGTGAGGAGTGTGGTGTGTTCTCCCTGTGTCTGCATGGGTTTCCTCCGGGTGACTGTCTGTGAGGAGTGTGGTGTGTTCTCCCTGTGTCTGCATGGGTTTCCTCCGGGTGATTGTCTGTGAGGAGTGTGGTGTGTTCTCCCTGTGTGCGTGTGTTTCCTCTGGGTGACTGTCTGTGAGGAGTGTGGTGTATTCTCCCTGTGTCTGCGTGGGTTTCCGCCGGGTGACTGTCTGTGAAGAGTGTGGTGTGTTCTCCCTGTGTCTGCGTGGGTTTCCTCCGGGTGACTGTCTGTGAAGGGTTGGTGTGTTCTCCCCGTGTCTGCGTGGGTTTCCTCCGGGTGACTGTCTGTGAAGAGTTGGTGTGTTCTCCCCGTGTCTGCATGGGTTTCCTCTGGGTGACTGTCTGCGAGGAGTGTGGTGTGTTCTCCCTGTGTGCGTGTGTTTCCTCCGGGTGACTGTCTGTGAGGAGTGTGGTGTATTCTCCCTGTGTCTGCGTGGGTTTCCGCCGGGTGACTGTCTGTGAGGAGTGTGGTGTGTTCTCCCTGTGTCTGCATGGGTTTCCTCCGGGTGACTGTCTGTGAGGAGTGTGGTGTGTTCTCCCTGTGTCTGCGTGGGTTTCCTCCGGGTGACTGTCTGTGAGGAGTGTGGTGTGTTCTCTCTGTCTGCGCGTGGGTTTCCTCCGGGTGACTGTGAGGAGTGTGGTATGCTCTCCCTGTGTCTGTGTGGGTTTCCTCCAGGTGCTCCGGTTTCCTCCCATAGCCCAAAAACACACGTTGGTAGGTGGTTTGGCAACTCAAAAGTGTCCGTAGGTGTGAGTGTGTGAGTGAATGTGTGTGTGTTGCCCTGTGAAGGACTGGCGCCCCCTCCAGGGTGTATTCCCGCCTTGTGTCCAATGATTCCAGGTAGGCTCTGGACCCACCGCGACCCTGAACTGAATAAGGGTTACAGATAATGAATGAATGAATGAATGAATGAATGTAAGGAGATACTGCCCTCTTCAGGTGAACGCCTTGTGTGTCCCACATCATTATTCATCATGTTTTGTTTAAACAGAAGACTACCTCAACAAGGATATCGTCAGCTGTAAATAAACACACTTTGCAGGTTCTCCTGTGGTTTAAAAGTGTAAAGGACAGTGAGGAAAGGCTAACTCATGTTTAACACACACAAAGTGTCCTGCTCTCGAAGATACCCCTCTTCTTTGCTGCTATAAGCGATAAGCGCAGGTCTCCGCATGCACTGCTCAAATCGAGTAGTGACAACCCTCCTTCAGTGTGGTGTCCTTGCTGTGTGGCTGTTTCTCTGTCCCCGTCTACCACCCCCCACTGGCCCCGCCCACTTCAGTTTCTCAAATTTCAACCAGAGAGAGTCAGCTGTGGCCAGGGGGCGCACTATCACTTTATAAAACTGTAATATTAGCCCTTCCCACCTGAGTCTTCACAGTGTGTGTGTGTGTGTGTGTGTGTGAGAGAGTCTTACTGAACACGTCTGCAGGTTGAGAGTGACCAGTTCTGGACAGTGAGCCCCAATGTGCTTCAAGGCCTCGTCCTCCAGCTGCGGGAAAAGAGACACAGACAAGAGTCACAGACTGCAGTGAGGATCCCCTTCCTCACACACACTCTGAGAGGGACCTCCTGTGCCTGTGTGTGTGTGTGTGTGGGGGGGGGGGGTTACCTGTGTGCAGCCCTTGAGGAAAAGACTCTTGAGTCCGGGGCAGCAGCGAACCAGTGCCTGGACACCGTCTTTGGTCACCTGATCACACCAGGAGATATTCAACTGCTCCAGGAGTGGACACCCTTCACTATAGAGAGAAAGAGAGAGAACAATGAGAGAGTGAGAGAGAGAGAGAGAGAGAGAACAATGAGAGAGTGAGAGAGAGAGCGAGAGAACAGCGAAAGAGAGAGATTTTCACTTTCAACACACCTTTAATTCAAAATATTTACAAATAAAACCAGTAACCAAGTTTAAAAGGCACAACTAACTAAATTTCATGCCCCACTCTTTAATCACACCCAGGATGGGGTGTAGCCGGGCACACAGCAAGAACAAGTGGGACAAGGTCTCGGTCTCACCACAGAAAGGACAGCCGTCCCCAAGTGCGGGATCAATCCGTGCCATGTGTCTGTTTGTGGCTATAATCCCATGCACAATCCTCCACTGGAGGTCGCCCACCCTCTTCTCGATGGGTCGTTTGTACAGGGACCGCCAGCTACAACCTCGGCCCACCCAGACTCCTTCACGTCCCTCAGGCTGCGGAGATGGATTGTTTTGACACAGGCCTGGTACAGGGTCCGCTTGTGTAGAACACTGAAAATCCCAAGAGCAGGGGTGTCTAAAGACAGGAGTGTCCCCTGCCCCTCTTGCCATTCCTCCCGGTCCATGTCCATCATCAGCTCAGGGAACGTGACCTGCTGACTCAGATGTTGTTCCACAGGGGTGGCGTCCAGGTACTCACAGGCAGCAGCAGAGAGGTCAGCCCTCAGCCGGTCCAGCAGCTGCTGAGCTAACCGCACCGACCTCAGACCGACCATCTCAGCCAACTGCTCCGCAGGCACCCAGTCTCCACCCCTCCGCAGGTCACGAACCTTAACAAGTCCACTTTCCAGCAGGGCAGTCCTCAAAGCTCCTGAGACCAGCTGTAACGATGGAAAAGAGGCGTTGTGGAACAGTGGCTTCTCGAAGATCCACGCTGAAGGCTCTGTGGAATTGTCCCTTGAAAAAGAGAACAGGCGCCATGCCTCCAGCACTGCTGTGTAAAATGGAGTCAGCCCCGTCAAATCCACCCCTTCCAGCAGAAGGGACAACAGGTGCCGGTCCAGCCCCAGACCGCCAGCGCGCCGCAAAAGAGCACAGGCCACGACCTTCCAGCCCCACTCTCCTCCGTACAGCAACCGCTGCACAGCCTGCAATCGCAAGGTTGCGATTCTGGACCGGATGTCGATAAGTCCCTGTCCCCCCTCCTACACAGACAGAGACAGGACTGCTGCTCTGAACCAGTGTTGTCCAGACCAGAAGAAGTTCACAAGTATTTTCTGGATGTCGTTGATCAGTTGTCTGGGTCGGTTGAGAACAGTGAACCTGTGCCACACAGCTGACGCAATGAGGTTGTTCACAACCAACACTCGACCCCTGTACGATAACTGGGGGAGCATCCAGGACCATGAAGACAACCTGGCAAGAACTTTCTCCACAACACCTTCCCGGTTCATTGCCATTGCTGCTTCAGTGCCCAGCCAAACTCCTAAAAACTTGATGCCGTGCCTGCTCCACCGAACCCACTTCTTCACCGAACACCGAAGTTTGGCAGAGGTGGCCTTACTGTAAACATTTAGTGTGTCTTGTAGGGATATAACATCCTGATCATTTTAACTATAACCGTGATATCGTCTGCGTAGGCAGAGATTTTATATAAAACGTTCATAATATTTAAACCTGAGAGTCTTTTCCTAATTAAAATCAGAAGGGGTTCCACTGCAAATGCGTAGACCTGCCCAGACAAAAGGACAGCCCTGCCGTATCCCCCTACTGACAGGCACAGGAATACTCAGACCCCCTCCCGCCTTAATCAGACACGAGGCCCCTGAGTACAGCAGTTTCACCCAAGACATAAAAACATCCCCAAAAACCGAAAGCATGTAAAACTGTAAAAAGATAATCGTGATCTACATGATCAAATGCTTTTTCTTGGTCCAACGATAAAAAGCCAAACTCTAAATGAAACATTTTTGCATAGTCATATAAGTCTCTAATTAAAAACAGATTGTCATAGATGCAGCGTCGAGGCACACAGTAGGACTGGTCCTGTTTGCTGAACAATCGTACTTAAAACACCTTTGAGTCTCTTTGCTATACAGCGGGAGAGTATCTTGTAGTCCGAACATAGCAGTGACACAGGTCTCCATTTTTTTTTTAAAAGGCAGAGGTCTCCCTTTTTTGGGATGAGGGATAAAATGGCACGCTGACAGCTACTTGGGAGCACCTCAGCATCAACTGCTCCAGCCTCACAAACAGCTCACCTGTTTCTGCTCCTCTGTTTGGGGCATAAACATTAATGAAAATAAAAACATGATCACCGAGTCTGGCTTTAAGCATGAGAAGTCGTCCAGCTACAACTTCATCTACAGATAGAACATTCACTCTAGTGGACTGAGAGAAAAGAATCGCAACCCCTGCGCTAACATTCGAACCGCGGCTAAGAAAACATTCCCCTTTCCACCACAGACCCCTCTCAGAGGCTGAGGCGGCATCACTATGTGTTTCTTGTAAAAAACATACATTTAATTTCTTAAGAGAAAAAAATTCATAAAAAAGGGCCAGTTTATCTTTGTCTCTAAAACCATTAACGTTTAAAGAGCCCACCCTTAGAAAACCCATGATGATAGAAAAGAGAGAGAAACAGTAGTAGAGCAGGAAACAAGCAGAAAGATTAAGAGAGACCCTCTTCCTACGTGTTCCGTGTTCAGACATTTTTACGAACGGTACGACACACACCAGACTTAGCACTTTTTACTTTCCTGATCGCAGTAACAAGTTTTTTTTTAAACGGAAACGCTTTTGTTTTGAGAGAATGTCGTAACCAGTAGTCTTTTGTACCATTAAAACTGAACACACAAACCTGTCCAGGTCAGGGAAAAAATCCTTGACCTCAACAGGTCTGCCCTTAGTAGCATCTAAGAACGAGTTTATCTGCTCCACAGAGTATAACGTTTCACTTCCAGACTGACTCCCTCCAAATTCAGACACTTCAGACATCCTGTCTTCCTCCATAGCCTCCTCCTGAGACAAGGCTGAACCAGACTGAGATTCACTGATATCTTCTGGTACCAGCACCTGAAAACTGCAACCCGCAGTACTCGGTCCAGCCTCTTCAGAGTCACCGCTCACCTGAGCTCCTACACATTCACGCACCTGAGCTCCTACACATTCGCGCACCTGAGCTCCTACACATTCGCGCACCTGAGCTCCTACACATTCGCGCACCTGAGCTCCTACACATTCGCGCACCTGAGCTCCCACACATTCGCGCACCTGAGCTCCCACACATTCGCGCACCTGAGCTCCCACACATTCGCGCACCTGAGCTCCCACACATTTGCGCACCTGAGCTCCCACACATTTGCACACCTGAGCTCCCACACATTCACGCACCTGAGCTCCCACACCTCCGCGCACCTGAGCTCCCACACCTCCGCGCACCTGAGCTCCCACACCTCCGCGCACCTGAGCTCCCACACCTCCGCGCACCTGAGCTCCCACACCTCCGCGCACCTGAGCTCCCACACCTCCGCTCACCTGAGCTCCCACACCTCCGCTCACCTGAGCTCCCACACCTCCGCTCACCTGAGCTCCCACACCTCCGCTCACCTGAGCTCCTACACCACCACCCACCTGAACACCAGACTCAGTGCCTATATCCACACCACAAACAATCTCCATATTCACCTGATCAATAAACTCACCCCCTGTGACTACAGCACCTCCCACCCCCACGTTCTCCTGAGAACCAGCTCCACTCCCCAAGTGATCACTGATCTGAACCCACAAATCTGTACCACCGTCAGGTTCCAAACTCACCTCTTCACTGGTCTTAACAACAACATCCACCCCATCACCAACTACCTCTACCTCCTGAGCACCAGCCACCACCTCACTACCCGCTCCGCTACCTACCCCACTTATAAGGGAGGTAGGCCCTTCACCCTCCTGCCCAGCTGTGGGCTGCTCAGCCTGAACCTGACCATCCCCACTACCTTCAACACTGCCCTCCAACCGCTCACTCACCTCCTGTCCACGACCTGCCTCCGGAGCTAGAGTCCCTGACGAGCCCTCTCCAGCATCCACAGGAGCGTCACTCACCGCACCCTTCTCCAGAACCACACTCGTCTCAGCTGCAGTAGAGGCCTGGTCCTCCTGCGCAGCCCTCTGTTCGTTTAAAGGGCAGTCGAACCGCTTATGCCTACTGCTCCCGCACTGAAAACATTTCAGTTTGTCCGTGGTCGCGTACACGGTGTACGAGTCATTATCGTGAATCACACGGAACATGGCGTCGAGTGATTTGTCTGGGCTGTTCAAGAACATAAACACCTGCCTCCTGAAAGACATGACGTGTTTCAGTGCCTCGTTCTTACAGCCCAGAGGAATCATCTTCATTTCACTCGCAAACTTCCCAAAGCAGCTCAGTTCCTGTTTGAGTGACTCGTTTGAAACGAAGGCCGGGACATTAGAGATGATGACCCTCGACGCTGGCGTGAACAAAGGAGACACCGGCACAAAAGTCTCCAAAACTTGCCGTGAGCAGCATGTTCTCCACCGAGGCCTGGGCCAGTGGAACGCACCTGGACCCGTTCGCGCGGGAGAGAGACGCCACGAAGCGAGAGGCCATTACTCGCCCCACATCGCACGCGGCGGATTATCAATAACACTAGTGTTAAGAAAACAAGTGTGAACACTCAGAAAATCCCAACACCAGGGTTAAAAGCAATTATGAATAAGGAAAAAAGGAGCACAAGCTCAACGCCACACACACCACCGCTCTCACACGCTCACAAACGCTCCGCCCACTCCCAGCATGCAGAGAAAGAGAGAGAGAGAGAGAGAATGAGAGAGAGTGAGAGAGAGAGAGAGAGAGAGAGAGAGAGAATGAGAGAGAGTGAGAGAGAGAGAGAGAGAGTGTGAGTGAGTGAGTGAGTGAGTTAGAGTTCAGAACCAGGCACAAGCACAGACACAGTCCCAGACCAAGACCAAGACAGAGACACAGAACCAGACCCAGGTCCAGACCGGCCCTGGGATTGGACTCTGGGGTTCAGGACGAGGGGAAAATGTGTCATGCCGCGGTGGACACTCACCTGAGCGCTTTGAGGGACAGGTTGGTGATGGAGGTGCAGGAGGCCAGGTCCAGGTGCTTCAGCTTCGGACAAAATTTACTCAAACTGTTACAGGTACTGCACACAGATGGGGGAGGAGGAGGAGGAGAGAGAGAGAGAGAGAGTATTTTATACTGGCCTTCCTTAACAAACACAGTCCTGAGTAGAAATCAAATTGGCTTTTTTCTGAATCAAATCAAATCAAATGTATTTGTTACAACTGATGATGTCACAAAGCAGCTTCACGGAACTCCAGTAAAGAGACAGTTTTTTTTAAGAACTTAAATTCTATTACATTTTTATCAATAACTCTCAGCAAATCTCAGATCTATACAACAAAGGGTAGTTAATAAACTTGAGAACATTGCACAGACACTCAATAATGTAAACAACTTAGCATTGTATTTTACAACAGATTCTATATAATCTAAAGGGATATAAACTATATCCCTGCATCACAGTATAAACAGTTTAAATGGCAATGCTGTGGTACCCAACATTACAACAACATGGAGGAAGGGAGAGAAGTGCTCAAATTCACTAATAGGGCCATTACATAAATAAGGCTTTTGCATGTTCCCAGCGTAGCCTGAGAATATGCTTTTGGAGTCTTAATGAGTATGTTATCTTTTCCATTTGGAACAGTTCACCTACGTTTTGGACCCTTTGTAGGATGGTGGTTCTAATTGTATTCACTTAATAGTAATACATTTCAAAACTGCTGCAAAAAGGATGTTTAAAATATATACGATTTGGCCCTTCCTCGTACACCTACTGGAACGATCCCGAGCACTGCACCTGTGATATCCTTTGGTATAACTTCCTGATCGATCTGGTTTATAGCCCTGTACACTTCGTCCCAAAAGATCTGCAGTTTAGGGCATGTCCAGAAGATGTGGTGGGGAAAGGTGTTGCTGTGCCACAATTTCTCCAACACAAGCTTGGTGCATATTAGCAACTACATCCGGTGTCCTGAAATATCTACTAAGAATTTTCCTCTTAAATTCTCGCCACGTATTTGAATTTGTAGTTTGATGAGTCTCCATCAAGGCCTCTTCCCACATTTCATCAGAAATGGTTTTGGCCGTCTCTGCCTCCTATCTTTGTTTTGTCTGAACACGTTTATGTTGATTCATTGATGAAAAATACCATGTATAATTTCATTATCAATTTCCTTTCTGCTTTTTGGAATTGGGTGGGGTTTAGCACTCTTTCCCATTCCTTGTGTGTAGGTCCGAAAAGAACGTGTGTAAATATCTGAAGAGATCATATTTTTGGAGTTGAAAACGTCTGCGTAACTGTTCAAACGTCATAAGGTTGTTTGTGTGAATTAACTGATGAATAAAGTCCCTGATCAGTCCATTTTGCAAAACCTTTAAGTAACATATAAGGAGTGAATTTTATAACATATAAGGAGTGATTTAATATGTCCCATACGTTTTTCATCTTTAATGTAACTCTAACTTTGCTCGAAATGTTAAGTGTGGTTCTAGTCCAGAAAGACAAAGCCCTTATGGAAATATCTAAAAATGGTAATACCTTTAACGGCACAGTACACTTTTTTTGTTCAATGTTCAGCCATCCTGTATGTGTGTGTCATTTCGGATCCATGAGATTAATGTTCTTAATTGTGCTGCTCAAAAATAGTATTTTAGAACAGGAAGATTAAGTCCCCCTTCTTTGGATTGGATTATAATTTATCCAAGGCCACTTATTCTGCCATATACATTTTGAGAATATTTTATCCGATTCAACGAATGTAGATTTTGGAATTCCTATTGGTAACATTTGGAATAAATACAGCAAGCTTAGGAGAACGTTCATACGAATAGTTTCTATGCGGCCAAAAATGGAGAGATTTAATGCTGCCCACTGCTCTAGACCTTTTATTTAATTATATCCAGTATTTTACTCTAGTTAACGTGAAATAAATATTGTAACAAAGAAGGAATATTGATACCCAAGTATTTAATGGGCTCATTAGACCACGCAAAACCACTCTGTTGTTTTACCCTCAGTGGAACATTACCATTAACATCCATTGCCTCTGTATTATCAACGTTTATTTTATAGCCTGTCTTTAAGCGTGGTATCGATGATGCAGGCTCTGTCAAATATAATAAAACATCATCTGCGTATAGTGAGATTTTATGTTCTTCTATGCCAATCAAAATCCTGCTAATGCCATTATCATCCCTGATAAGTTGGGCCAGTGGTTCAATACTAATTGCAAATAAAAGGGGTGATAGAGGGCATCCTTGCCTATACCTGCGTTCTAAGTTAAACCTTGCTGATCTAAAGCCATTGACTCTGACAGCCGCCTGTGGGGATGAGTAAAGTGTATGTATCCGATCTACAAAATTGGGGCCAAATTTAAACCTCTTTAATGTCTGAATTAGATATTTCCAAGATACGCGATCAAATGCCTTTTGGGCATCTAAAGAAATTATATAATATTCAATTTGCAGCCTATGTTATTTCCATAGTGCCTCCCAGCAATAAATCCTGTTTGATCTGGATGTATAATTTGGGTTATTATGTAATTTAATCGTCTAGCAAGAATAGCTGTTAGAATACGTCTCCATTAAGCATAGACAGTGGGTACAATCGGTAGGGACACAATCGGTAGGGTTCTGACCTTCTTTATGCAATACCACTACTGTTGCATCAGACCACGGTGGCGCCATTGTTTTGGTTTCTAGAGCATAGTGATATGCATCTAATAAAAGTGGAGTGAGAATATCTCCAAAACATTTATAGAATTCATTTATGAAACCATCTGGACCAGGACACTCATTATCCTTAAGGGATAAAATAACTTGTTTTATTTCCTCTTCTTTAATTGGCTCATTCAATTCTTTAGCTACTGTATCAGATGATTGAGGAACATTTATATTTTGTAAATAATTTGCTATACTAACCTCATCAGGGCAGGTATCAGTATCTTGGTATAAGATTTTTATAAAACTCTGCAAAACTTTCGGCTATTTCACTTGGTTTTACAATAACTTTATCACCTCATTTTAGCTTTTGAACTACATTTAAGGACTGCTGTTTTTGCGGGCTAAAAGTCTACTTGCTCCATTTCCATTTTCGTAATACTGTTGTTTGGCAAAACGTAGGTTTCCCTCAATCTTTTCTGACTGCAAGTCCTGGAGTCCTCTGTGGGATATACTTAGATCCTTCAAAATGTTAGGTGATCTACCCTGTTTATGATTATATTCCAGCTCACTTTTTCTTTCATCTAATTCTTGCTGTTTGGCCACATTTTGTCTTTTCTTGCTGTTGTATAAGAAATAATACAGCCTCTTAAATAAGCCTTTGCACAATCCCACAACATGATAGGAGATGTTTCAGGGGTTTTTTTGCGTCTAAATAATTCTTAAACTCAATCCTTGAGTTTAAGAATTTAAATCCTTATCATTCAGAAGGGAGCCATTAAGTCTTTAATGCTTAAATTATGTATCCAAGCCTATGGTGGGAGGCAGGTAGGGTCGCGGTGGGAGGCAGGCAGGGTCGCGGTGGGAGGCAGGCAGGCAGGGTCGCGGTGGGTGACACAGGCAGGGTCGGTGGCAGGCAGGGTCGAGGTGGTGGGAGCCAGGCAGGGGCGCGGTGTGAGACAGGCTGGGTCGGTGGGAGGCAGGCTCGAGGTGGTGGGAGGCAGTCAGGGTCGAGGTGGTGGGAGCTAGGCAGGGGCACGGTGTGAGACAGGCAGGGTCGTGGTGGGAGGCAGGGTCTGTGTGAGACAGGCAGGGTTGTGGTGGGTATGATCGGTGTGGTGGGAGGCAGGATCGGTTTGGTGGGAGGCAGGATCGGTTTGGTGGGAGGCAGGATCGGTTTGGTGGGAGGCAGGATCTGTGTGGTGGGAGGCAGGGTCTGAGTCCCTTGACCCTTTAGCATCTACACTGATGAGTTAGTGCTGTAGCTGGAACAGATGAGTTAGTGCTGTAGCTGCATCACACTATGACACAGAAGTTAAATTCCTACTGTACACAGACGACCTTGTCCTGCAGGGGACAAGGCAGGGTCGCGGTGGGAGACAGCCAGGGTCGTGGTGGGAGGCAGGCACGGTGTGAGACAGGCAGGGTTGAGGTGGTGGGACGCAGGGTCGAGGCGGTGGGACGCAGGCAGGGTCGAGGTGGTGGGAGGCAGGCACGGTGTGAGACAGGCAGGGTTGAGGTGGTGGGACGCAGGGTCGAGGCGGTGGTAGGCAGGCAGGCAGGCAGGCAGGCAGGGTCGAGGTGGTGGGAGGCAGGGTCGAGGTGTGAGACAGGCAGGTAGGGTCGTGGTGTGAGACAGGCAGGCAGGGTCACGGTGTGAGACAGGCAGGGTTGCAGTGTGAGACAGGACACTGGCCCCACAGGACACAGCCCCAAAAGATACTGCCCCACAAGACACTCTCCAAAGGACACAGCTCCACAAAACACAGCCACACGGGACACAGCCCCATGAGACAGTGCCCCACAGGACACCACCACATAAGAGACCGCCCCACAAGACACTCACCAAAAGACACTGCTCCAAAGGACTCCACTTCACAAAACACGGCCACACATGACACTCCCCAAAAGACACTGCCCCACAAGACTACCCCCCCCCCCTCCAGTAGACACTCCCCAAAAGACACCGCCCCACAGGACACTCCCCAAAAGGCACCGCCCCAAAGGACACTCCCCAAAAGTCCTCCTAGCTGAAAATTTTTGGGGGTGGACAATGTCCAGCGTTTTTTTCAGGTGGAGCAGGTCCTGAAAATCAGAACGTGTGTGTGTGTGTGTGTGTGTGTGTGTCTGGGGGAGACTGACCTGTCAGTGATCTTAGTGCAGCCGTTCAGACTCAGCAGCTCGATGTTCCTGCAGTTCTGGGCAAAGGTTCTGCAACAGAGGAGATCATAGAGACACTGTGAAAGGTCACTGACCCACAGACAGCGGCTTTATACAACACACACACACACACACACACACACGTATACACACACAAATACGCATATGTGTACACACACACACACACACACACACATACATACATACATGCAAACATACTTACAAGCAGGGGGCTGGGAGGCAGGCGGGTGGGGACTCAGGCAGGGGGTGGGGAGTCAGGCAGGGGGTAGGGAGTCAGGCAGGGTGGGGATTCAGGCAGGGGGCAGGGAGGCAGGCCGTGGGGGGGGGGGTGGGTTGGTGGAGGCATGGGGCTTGGAGGCAGGCAGGGCGAGGACTCAGGCAGGGGGGCGGGAAGGGAGGCGGGCAGGGCGGGCAGGGTGGGGAGGGAGGCAGGCAGGCAGGGGGTGTGAAGGCAGGAATTCGGGGACTCAGGCAGGGGGCTGGGAGGCAGGCAGGGAGAGGAGGCAGGCAGGGGGCAGGGAGGCAGGCAGGGGGGTGAGAAGGCAGGCATGCAGGGGACTGGGAGGCAGGCAGGGCAGGGACTCAGGCAGGAGGGCGGGGAGGCAGGCAGGGGGCAGAAAGGCAGACAGGGTTATTCTCACCTGAGTGCACTGTCCCCTACACCTTGACATCCTCTCAGACTCAGCTTCCTCAGAAAACCTCCACAACGCTTTGAGATATTCTCCACAACACGACCCTGCAGCACACACACACACACACACATAGATAGTGTGTGATAGTGTTCTAAACACACACTCGTCCACTGGAGACTGTGTGTTCATTTTCCACCGTGTTAAAGAACACAGGGAACACACAGGTCCCACCGTCACAAACAGGTTCCTGTCACTGACCTCAATGTCCCTCTGAAAATCAAACAGATCAATCCTCTGCCAGTTACTGCCATCCAGCGCCAACACGTTCCAGGCCTAGAGAGAGAGAGAGAGAGAGAGAGAGAGAGAGAGAGAGAGAGACACTCAGTATGAAAACACACTCTCTCACACACATACTCACACACTCACACTAACTCTCGCTCTCACACTAACTCTCTCACACACAGACACGCACACTATCTTTCACACACACACACTCACTCTCTCTCTTACACACACTCGCTCTCACACAAACACTCTCTCTCTCACATTCACACTCAGTATGAAAACACTCTCACTCACACACACCCACTCTCACAAACACATACTCACAAACACTCTCTCTCTCTCTCTCTCTCTCTCTCACACACACACACACACTTAGTATTAAAACACACTCTCATATACTCTCACTCACTCTCACAACACTCTCTCTCTCACACACACACACACTCAGACTGAAAACACACTCTTACACACTCTCACTCACACACACACACACTCTCTCACAGACACACACACAGAGTATGAAAACACACATTAACACTCACAAACACTCTCTCTCTCTCTCTCTCACACACACACACATACACACTCTTACCCGAGAGACCTGTGCGCAGCGGCAGAGTGTTACCACATCCAGAAAGGAGAATATTCTACAAAAAAGAACACATCATGTTTATTTGTTTAGTGCTGTCAGGACCTGGGTGCTTCAGAGACTCCCAGAGTTAAACCTACACCTACGTTAATAATTAATGAGCCCAGGGCGGAGCCAGTGGAGATTGTAGGATGCGTCTTATGAAGATTCCTTCTCAGTACCCTAGGTCACACAAATGAATCCCTGGTACTGTTTCTCAGACAGTGGCATTAATTGTGATCCACTACAAACACCATTACCAGAATAGCAGTGACATAGTGGTGTTCCCATCGTGATCCTCAGCTCCTCTTTAACAGCACTGTGTGTGTTTGGGAACTGAGGAGACCAGTCGCTGTGGTTCTGAAAATGAAATGTTCAGAATGTGGACTGGCCTCATCTCGCTGAAATAAACAAGGCCTTCCCTGAAAAAGACATTGTCTGGAAGGCAGTGTGTCATTCCAAACCCTGTATATATCCTTCAGCATTAACGGTGCCTTCACAGATGTGACAGCCCCCCACGCATTGTGCACTAACACACCTCCACCGCATACAACATCACTGTCCCCCCACACACACCACCACAGACGTTGGCTTCTGAAGTGTGTGTTTATAACAAGCCCATGTCCCTTTAATCTTTAGCGGAGGAGCAGTGTCCATGAGTTCCAAACAGAATTTCAAATTGTGATTTGTTGGATCAGAGTGAAAAAAATATAGAGAGATGAGGCACAACAGACAACAGCTGAAGATCTGATTCTCACCGTAACAACAGCTCCTTTGGCAACTTCTTATTGATCACAGCCTCATCACTGTTGGAGAACATCTGCAGAGAAAAGCAGAGAGAGATAAGAGAGAGACAGAGAGAGAGAGAGAGAGAGAGAAAGAGAGAGACATTGACAGAGAGAAATTCAAATTAGAAAGAGATCAGAGTGGGTGCCTTCCTCTAACGTGAAGGGGTTAATCAGAAACTTTGTTCCTATAACTGTGGGAACAATCCACTCTCCTACACACACACACACACACACACACACACAGACCAGGGGAACTCCATCGCTCCAGAGAAAACAGTTCCACCAGACGAACTGTCAGACCAACACAATAAAAACACACTGTCACACTTAGAACACACCATCACGCTGACACACTGAAAATACATGGACACACAGACAACACACTGTCACACTGAAAACACAACATCACACTGAAAAAAATACACCATCACAGCAACACACTGAAAATACACCGTCACATTGAAACATTGACAACACACCGTCACACTGACAACACACAGTCACACTGAGACACTGGAAACACACTGTCACCACTGAAAACACACCGTCACACTGACAACACACCATCACACTGACAACACACGTCACACTAAAAACAAACTTCACACTGACAACACACGTCACACTGAAAACACACCATCAAACTGACAACACACGTCACACTGAAAACTCACTATTACACTAACACACCCAAAATACACAGACACATTGAAAACACACCATCACACTGACAACACACCATCACACTGAGACACTGGAAATACACTGTCACCACTGAAAACACACCGTCACACTGACAACACATAGTCACACTGACACACTGAGAACACACCGCCACACTGAAAACAAACCCTCACATTGACACACTGAAAAAGCATGGACACACAGACAACACACTGTAACACTGAAAACAGACAGTCATGCTGACACACTGAAAACAGACCGTCACACTGACACACTGAAATCACACTGCTACATTGACACACTAAAAACACATGGACACACAGACAACACACTGTCACACTGAAAATACAACGTCACACAAACACACTGAAAACACAACATCACACTGAAAGAAATACAACATCACACTGAAAGAAATACACCATCACATTAACACACTGAAAATACACCGTCACATTGAAACACTGACAACACACTGTCACACTGAAAACACACAGAAAACACACCCTCACACTGACAACACACCGTCACACTGTCACACTGACAACACACTGTCACACTGACACACTGAAAACACACCATCACACTGACACACTGAAAAGATGCTGAAAACACAGCGTCACACTGACAACACACTGTCACATTGACACACTGAAAACACACCATCACAATGACACACTGAAAACACACCGCCACAATGACACACTGAAAACACACCGTCACAATGACACCTGAAATATGCTGAAAACACACTGTCACACTGACAACACACCATCACACTGAAACACTGAAAACACACCGCCACAATGACACACTGAAAACACACCATCACACTGACAAACTGAAAAGATGCTGAAAACACACCGTCACACTGAAAACACACCATCACAATGACAAACTGAAAAGATGCTGAAAACACATCGTCACACTGACACACTGAAAAAACACCATCACAATGACACACTGAAAACACACCGTCACACTGACACACTGAAAACACACCATCACACTGACACATTGAAAAGATGCTGAAAACAAACCGTCACAATGACACACTGAAAACACACCGTCACACAGAAAACACATCGTCACACTGTCACACTGACAACACACCATCACACTGACAACACACTGTCACACTGACACACTGAAAACATACCATCACACTGACACACTGAAAACACACCATCACACTGACACAATGAAAAGATGCTGAAAACACACCGTCACACTGACACACTGAAAACACACCATCACAATGACACACTGAAAACACACCGTCACAATGACACCTGAAATATGCTGAAAACACACCGTCACACTGACAACACACCATCACACTGACACACTGAAAACACTCCGCCACAATGACACACGTCACACTGAAAACACACCGTCACAATGACAAACTGAAAAGATGCTGAAAACACACCGTCACAATGACACACTGACAACACACCGCCACACAGAAAACACACCGTCACACTGTCACACTGAAAACATACCATCACACTGACACACTGAAAACACACCATCACACTGACACACTGAAAACACACCATCACACTGACACACTGAAAACAAACCATCACACTGACACACTGAAAAGATGCTGAAAACACACCATCACACTGACACACTGAAAACACACCGTCACAATGACAAACTGAAAAGATGCTGAAAACACACCGTCACACTGACACACTGAAAACACACCATCACACTGAAAACACACCATCACACTGACACACTGAAAACACACCATCACACTGACACACTAAAAACACACAGTCACACTGACAACACACAGTCACACTGACACACTGAAAACACACCATCACACTGACACATTGAAAAGATGCTGAAAACAAACCGTCACAATGACACACAGAAAACACATCGTCACACTGTCACACTGACAACACACCATCACACTGACAACACACTGTCACACTGACACACTGAAAACATACCATCACACTGACACACTGAAAACACACCATCACACTGACACAATGAAAAGATGCTGAAAACACACCGTCACACTGACACACTGAAAACACACCATCACAATGACACACTGAAAACACACCATCACAATGACACCTGAAATATGCTGAAAACACACCGTCACACTGACAACACACCATCACAATGACACACTGAAAAGATGCTGAAAACACACCGTCACACTGACAACACACTGTCACACTGAAAACACAATGTCACACTGACACACTGAAAACACACCGTCACAATGACCCACTGAAAAGATGCTGAAAACACACCGTCACACTGACAACACAACGTCACACTGAAAACACAACGTCACACTGACACACTGAAAACACACCATCACATTGACACACTGAAAACACACCATCACATTGACACACTGAAAACACACCGCCACAATGACACACTGAAAACACACCGCCACAATGACACACTGAAAACACACCGCCACAATGACACACTGAAAACACACCGCCACAATGACACACTGAAAACACACCGCCACAATGACACACTGAAAACACACTGTCACAATTACACACTGAAAAGATGCTGAAAACACACCGTCACACTGAAAACACACTGTCACACTGAAAAGACACAGTCACACTGACAACACACTGTCACACTGAAAACACACCATCACATTGACAGACTGAAAACACACTGCCACAATGACACACTGAAAACACTCCATCACACCGACAAACTGAAAAGAGGCTGAAAACACACCGTCACACTGACACACTGAAAACACACCATCACAATGACATGCTGAAAAGATGCTGAAAACACACCGTCACACAGACACACTGAAAACACACCATCACACTGACAACACACTGTCACACTGACACACTGAGAACACACAGTCACACTGAAAACACACTATCACATTGACACACTGAAAACACACCGTCACACTGAGAACACACAGTCACACTGAAAACACACTGTCACACTGAAAACACACTATCACATTGACACACTGAAAACACACCGTCTTACTGACAATACACTGTCAGACTGACACACTGAAAACACACCGACACACTGAAATCACAGTCACACTGAGACACTGGAAACACAGCGTCACCACTGAAAACACACTGTCACACTGAGAACACACTGCCACAATGAAAACACACCATCACACTGAAAACACACTGTCACACTAACACACTGAAAATACACCAACACACAAAAAACACACCATCACACTGACAACACACTGACACACTGAAAACACACAGTCACACTGACACACTGAGAACACACAGTCACACTGACACACTGAAAACTCACTGTCAGACTGAAAACACACTATCACATTGACACACTGAAAACACATCGTCACACTGACAACACACCGTCACACTGACAATATACAGACATACTGGAAATATACTGTCACATTGACACACTGACAACACACAGACACACTTACAACACACCATCACATTGACACACTGACAACACACCGTCACACTGACAATATACAGACACACTGAAACACACCATCACACTGACACACTGATAACACATGTCACACTGAAAACATACTGTCACCCTGACAACACACCGTCACACTGACAACACACCATCAGACTGACAACACACCGTCACATTGACACACTGAAAACACACCATCACACTGACACACTGAAAACACACTGTCACCCTGACAACACACAGACACACTGAAAACACACCGACAATACACTGTCAGACTGACACACTGAAAACACACCGACACACTGAAAACACACCGACACACTGAAAACACAGTCACACTGAGACACTGGAAACACAGCGTCACCACTGAAAACACACTGTCACACTGAGAACACACTGCCAAAATGAAAACACACCATCACACTGAAAACACACCGTCACACTAACACACTGAAAATACACCGACACACAAAAAACACACCATCACACTGACAACACACTGACACACTGAAAACACACAGTCACACTGACAATATACAGACACACTGAAAACACACCATCACACTGACACACTGATAACACATGTCACACTGAAAACATACTGTCACCCTGACAACACACCGTCACACTGACAACACACCATCAGACTGACAACACACCGTCACATTGACACACTGAAAACACACCATCACACTGACACACTGAAAACACACTGTCACCCTGACAACACACAGACACACATAAAACACACCGACAATACACTGTCAGACTGACACACTGAAAACACACCGACACACTGAAAACACAGTCACACTGAGACACTGGAAACACAGCGTCACCACTGAAAACACACTGTCACACTGAGAACACACTGCCAAAATGAAAACACACCATCACACTGACAACACACCGTCACATTGACACACTGAAAACACACCATCACACTGACACACTGAAAACACACTGTCACCCTGACAACACACAGACACACTGAAAACACACCGACAATACACTGTCAGACTGACACACTGAAAACACACCGACACACTGAAAACACAGTCACACTGAGACACTGGAAACACAGCGTCACCACTGAAAACACACTGTCACACTGAGAACACACTGCCAAAATGAAAACACACCATCACACTGAAAACACACCGTCACACTAACACACTGAAAATACACCGACACACAAAAAACACACAATCACACTGACAACACACTGACACACTGAAAACACACAGTCACACTGACACACTGAGAACACAGTCACACTGACACACTGAAAACACACTGTCAGACTGAAAACACACTATTACATTGACACACTGAAAACACACCGTCATACTGACAATACACTGTCAGACTGACACACTGAAAATACACCATCACATTGACAACACACCGACACACTGAAAACTCAGTCACACTGAGAACACACCGTCACCACTGAAAACACACTGTCACACTGAGAACACACCGCCACAATGAAAACACACCCTCACACTAACACACTAAAATACACAGAGACAAAGAAAACACACCTTCACACTGAAAAAACACAGTCACACTGACATCACACCATCATCTTGACACACTGAAGACACATCGTCACACTGACAACACACCGTCACACTGACAATATACAGACATACTGGAAATATACCGTCACATTGACACACTGACAACACACAGACACACTGACAACACACCGTCACATTGACACACTGACAACACACCGTCACACTGACAATATACAGACACACTGAAAACACACCATCACACTGACACACTGATAACACATGTCACACTGAAAACATACTGTCACCCTGACAACACACCGTCACACTGACAACACACCGTCACACTGACAACACACCATCAGACTGACAACACACCGTCACATTGACACACTGAAAACACACCATCACCCTGACAACACACAGACACACTGAAAACACACCGTCACATTGACACACTGAAAACACACTGCCACAATGACACAATGAAAACACACCATCACAATGACACACTGACAACATACCGTCACACTGACAACACACCATCAGACTGACAACACACAGACACACTGAAAACACACGTCACACTGAAAACACACCATCAGACTGACAACACACAGACACACTGACAACACACCGTCACATTGACACACTGAAAACACACCGCCATAATGACACACTGAAAACACACCATCACAATGACACACTGAAAACACACCGTCACACAGACACACTGAAAACACACCATCACACTGACACACTGAAAACACACCATCACATTGACACACTGAAAACACACCATCACACCGAAAACACACCATCACACTGACAACACACCATCACACTGACAACACACAGACACACTGGAAACACACCGTCACATTGACACACTGAAAACACACCGTCACACTGACAACACACCATCAGACTGACACACTGACAACACACCGTCATACTGAAAACACACCATCAGACTGACAACACACAGACACACTGGAAAGACACCATCATATTGACACACTGAAAACACACCATCACACTGACAACACACGTCACACTGAAAACACACCATCACACTGAAAACACACCGTCACACTGAAAACACACCATCAGACTGACAACACACAGACACACTGACAACACAACGTCACATTGACACACTGAAAACACACCATCACATTGACACACTGAAAACACACCGCCACATTGACACACTGAAAACACACCATCACACTGACAACACACAGACACACTGAAAACACACCATCACATTGACACACTGAAAACCACACCATCACATTGACACACTGAAAACACACCATCACACTGACAACACACCGTCACATTGACACACTGAAAACACACCATCAACCATCACACTGACAACACACAGACACACAGTAAACACACCGTCACATTGATCCACTGAAAACACACCGTCACACTGACATACGTCACACTGAAAACACACCGTCACATTGACACACTGAAAACACACTGCCACAATGACACACTGAAAACACACTGCCACAATGACACACTGAAAACACACTGCCACAATGACACACTGAAAACACACTGCCACAATGACACACTGAAAACACACTGCCACACTGACACACTGAAAACACACCGTCACAATGACACACTGAAAAGATGCTGAAAACACACCATCACACAGACAACACACTGTCAACACACCGTCACAATGACACACTGAAAACACACCGTCACAATGACACACTGAAAACCCACCGTCACAATGACACACTGAAAACACACCGTCACACTGACACACTGAAAACACACTGTCACATTGACACACTGAAAACACACTGCCACATTGACACACTGAAAACCCACCGTCACAATGACACACTGAAAACACACCATCACAATGACACACTGAAAACACACCGTCACACTGAAAACACACTGCCACAATGACACACTGAAAACACACCATCACAATGACACACTGAAAACACACCGTCACAATGACACACTGAAAAGATGCTGAAAAAACACAGTCACACTGACAACACACCGTCACAATGACACACTGAAAACACACCCTCACAATGACACACTGAAAACACACCCTCACAATGACACACTGAAAACACACCGTCACAATGACACACTGAAAACACACCCTCACAATGACACACTGAAAACACACCGTCACACTGAAAACACACTGCAACACTGAAAACACACCATCAAAATGACACACTGAAAACACACAGACACACTGAAAACACACTGCCACACTGAAAACACACCATCAAAATGACACACTGAAAACACACAGACACACTGAAAACACACCATCACAATGACACACTGAAAACACACCGTCACACTGACACACTGAAAACACACCGTCACACTGACACACTGAAAACACACCGTCACACTGAAAACACACCGTCACAATGACACACTGAAAACACACCGTTACACTGAAAACACACTGCCACAATGACACACTGAAAACACACCGTCACACTGACACACTGAAAACACATGGTCACACTGACACACTGAAAACACACCGTCACAATGACACACTGAAAACACACCGTCACAATGACACACTGAAAACACACCGTCACACTAACACACTGAAAATACACCGACACACAAAAAACACACCATCACACTGACAACACACTGACACACTGAAAACACACAGTCACACTGACACACTGAGAACACAGTCACACTGACACACTGAAAACACACCGTCACACTGACACACTGAAAACACACCGTCACACTGACACACTGAAAACACACCGTCACACTGACACACTGAAAACACACCGTCACACTGAAAACACACCGTCACAATGACACACTGAAAACACACCGTTACACTGAAAACACACTGCCACAATGACACACTGAAAACACACCGTCACACTGACACACTGAAAACACATCGTCACACTGACACACTGAAAACACACCGTCACAATGACACACTGAAAACACACCGTCACAATGACACACTGAAAACACACCGTCACAATGACACACTGAAAAGATGCTGAAAACACACCGACACACTGACACACTGAAAACACACCGTCACAATGACACACTGAAAAGATGATGAAAACACACCGTCACAATGACACACTGAAAACACACCGTCACACTGAAAACACATCGTCACACTGACACACTGAAAACACACCATCACAATGACAATACACCGTCACATTGACTTACTGAAAACACACCATCAACCATCACACTGACAACACACAGACACACTGAAAACACACCGTCACATTGATCCACTGAAAACACACCGTCACACTGACACATGTCACACTGAAAACACACCGTCACATTGACACACTGAAAACACACTGCCACAATGACACACTGAAAACACACTGCCACAATGACACACTGAAAACACACCATCAAAATGACACACTTAAAACACACTGCCACAATGACACACTGAAAACACACCATCACAATGACACACTGAAAACACACCGTCACAATGACACACTGAAAAGATGCTGAAAACACACAATCACACTGACAACACACCGTCACAATGAAACACTGAAAACACACCATCACACTGACAAACTGAAAACACACCGTCACACTGACACACTGAAAACACACTGTCACAATGACACACTGAAAACACACCGTCACAATGACACACTGAAAACACACCGTCACAATGACACACTGAAAACACAATATCACAATGACACACTGAAAACACACCGTCACAATGACACACTGAAAGCACACGTCACAATGACACACTGAAAACACACGTCACAATGACACACTGACAACACACTGTCACAATGACACACTGAAAACACACCGTCACAATGACACTGAAAACACACCGTCACACTGACACACTGAAAACACACCATCACACTGACAACACACCGTCACATTGACTTACTGAAAACACACCATCAACCATCACACTGACAACACACAGACACACTGAAAACACACCGTCACATTGATCCACTGAAAACACACCGTCACACTGACACACGTCACACTGAAAACACACCGTCACATTGACACACTGAAAACACACTGCCACAATGACACACTGAAAACACACCATCACAATGACACACTGAAAACTCACCGTCACACTGAAAACACACTGCCACAGTGACACACTGAAAACACACCATCACAATGACACACTGAAAACACACCGTCACAATGACACACTGAAAACACACCATCACAATGACACACTGAAAACACACCGTCACACTGACACACTGAAAACACACCGTCACACTGACAACACACCGTCACACTGACACACTGAAAACACACCGTCACAATGACACACTGAAAACACCCCGTCACAATGACACACTGAAAACACACCGTCACAATGACACACTGAAACCACACCGTCACAATGACACACTGAAAACACACCGTCACACTGAAAACACACCGTCACAATGACACACTGAAAACACACCGTCACAATGACACACTGGAAACACACCGTCACAATGACACACTGAAAACACACCGTCACAATGACACACTGACAACACACCGTCACAATGACACACTGAAAACACACCGTCACACTGACAACACACCGTCACAATGACACACTGACAACACACCGTCACAATGACACACTGAAAACACACCGTCACAATGACACACTGAAAACACACCGTCACAATGACACACTGAAAACACACCGTCACACGTCACACTGACAACACACGTCACAATGACACACTGACAACACACCGTCACACTGACACACTGACAACACACCGTCACACTGACACACTGACAACACACCGTCACAATGACACACTGAAAACACACCGTCACACTGACACACTGACAACACACCGTCACAATGACACACTGAAAACACACCGTCACACTGACACACTGACAACACACCGTCACAATGACACACTGACAACACACCGTCACAATGACACACTGAAAACACACCGTCACACTGACACACTGACAACACACCGTCACAGATAGTGTTGAGGTGCAATGTTCAGTAAGGCCCAGAGTCTGAAATGTCCCAGAGATAAACAAATACTTTCTAAATACCAGCTCCTAGCGCCCTGAACACTTTGAGGGGTTTAAATCCATGACTGTGCGCCTTTATTTCAGTAAATTATGTCTTTTATAACATTACCAACACAGGGGCTGTTTTCATGAGCCACACACACTCTCTCTCTTTCTTTCTTTCTCTCTCTCTCTCTCTCACACACAAAGAGGAAGATGATAAATGTGAATGTCTAAAATATACCATCCAACATCAGACAGAAACGTCACCGACAAGAGAGCCGCGAGTTTAAACAACAACAACCACCACCACCACCACCACCACTCACACTCCAATGACTCCAGCGGCCTAAGCCTCAGAGCTGAAAAACGCTGGTAAAACAGCAGTAAACAGGCTGTAAACACACAGGGAAGTGCCTGAGCCGAAAGACTGAGCGTCTATGAACACAAACACGGCGATGTCAAAGTTCGAATATTTTTAAAAATATAAAAATCCCACCTCAAAGCGACTCCGCGACACTCCGTTCACCTCCTTCCCCATAGCGAGCTGCGGCGAGCCTGCGACGATCCGACCGTAAATCCGCTCTTACAGCAGCAAGACCCCGTCAAACGCGCTGTGTCCGCCGCTGTGTCCTCTCATTCTCCCTCAGGGTTCAGAAATCACCTCCCGAACCTCCATCTTTCGCCTGGGTTCGGCCGCAGGGTTCGAGCGGAGAGAGTAAACACAGTGCAGCAGCTGGAGCCGAGCACACAGCGCTGATCTGAGACCTGCGGCTCCCCCGTCCTCCTCCTCCTCCTCCCCCCGGCAAACTGCTGAAATTAAGACAATAGCAAACACTGCCGAGTTACTGGTGTTTACAGGCCGTTCTTTCGAGCCTCAGAAAAACTCTCCAGGTTCCTTTTACTGTGTTTTAAGGTGGTAGAGCGATTTCGTGTTTGTAAACAAAGCAGGGAGATGTGGCTCTCCATTCACTTCCTCAGAAACTCTGACTCAAACACAGATTCATTTAAAAGTATTTTCGTGTTTTGTTTTAAAGAGTTTATAGTGTTTAAGGCGAGGTCCTTATCGAATAAAACTCACGACTCTTCCGTAAAGACTGAAGTTTGTGGACATTAAAGCAGATCTCAGATCAGTGTCAGAGCTAGATCTGCTGATGTGTCGTTCACGACTGAGTCGACCCAGATTGAAACAGATTCAGTAAGAGTCGACTCATAGAAGACTCAGTGGTTGGTTTTGTTTACATACGGGTTTATCATAATCTGCCCTCGAGGTGCTGTTCCACAAAGCTGGATTTCCCAGTTTAGCCAGTTAACTTAAACATGAGGTCAAATGAGTTCAACAGAAAAAGAGCTGATTTGGAGAACTCCTGGGTCCTGGGTGGTGTTCCACAAAGCCGGATTTCTCAGTTTAGCCAGGTCACATGCCCAAAGTTAGGACTGTGCACTAGAAATCTCCCTGAGCTCTGTTCCTGTTGGACAGGCTTGATTTTGGGTTTAAGTTATCTGGCTAAACTAAGAAATCCTGTGTCCTGTGGAACAGCCCTTTAGGAACAGCCCCCTAGGATTACTCGGATATCGTAAGCCCGAACCTGAGAATTGTCCAATAGAATTTTGGCCCTTTTCCACTGGACAGACAACTTCGGGGTTAAAGGGAACATCGGTAATTTTAATCTAAAACCCTGTGTATAAAGCTCTGAGTGTGTGTCCTCTCCATGTGCTGCTCTGGAAACCACTCTAATGTGTTTACGAAGCCCCAATGTCTGTAAATGGGTAAAAAAAACCCAAAGTGTTTGGGTCCGGTACTAGGCTTTCTCTTTCTCTCTCTGCTCACGGCAGAGAAACATCAGAGAGAAGGTCTTTTCACACAGAGTCCAATTGTTCCCAGTGGCCTTCGGAAACACTGCTGAACTCCTGTGCTGTTCTGGAGACTGGGGCGGGTTCAGTGTGGCATTTTGTTGCAGTGTTCTCCTATTCAGTGAATCCATTTCTTCTTCCTCTTCCAGCATCCCATGATTTCAGAGCTGACACTAATACACGTCAGACTCGGTGAGAAGGTTCCACTACGTAAAAAAACACATCTGTACTTGGTGTGAATAGGACTAGAGACCACAAACACTGAAAAGCATGAAGCAGATGAAAATGTTGCTCATTTACTGCTCCATAGGGAGGTATTCATTCATTCATTCATTCATTCATTTACGGAACACACTTCTTATATTGAACATTACTGATCCTGAACACTCTACTGACACTGAACACACTTCGAATATTGATCAAACTTCTGATATTGAACATTACTGATCCTGAATACTCTGAATATACTAAACACTGGAGTATGTAACACACTGCTGAACACTCAAGTGCTCTACTACTTTTGTAGAGTGTTCAGTGGTGTGTTCATTTCGACGTCTACTGAATGTATATTGAGTAAAACCAAAGGTGAACTTTGACCTCAGTATTTGATTGAATAGTGCAATAATGATGTAAATAATTAAAGGATGTATAAAGTTGTTCAATGGATAGAGGATGTTTGCTTTATTAAATGCGTGTGTTGGTGTTGGGGGGAGGGGTGGGGGTGGGGGGGCGACTGCAATGCTACAAAAGCCGTTGGAGTGCCTACTGAGTCGACTCGGTGAACCGATTTAGTTGATTCTTCTGATTCATTGAAGAGAGCCGAAATTCCGAGGCAAATCGGGATTTCTGAGGACAGAGATGAAAGAGAGCGGCGGTTTTGGACGACTTATACCCGTCTGATGGTCTATTCATGGGAAATGGGAATGGGATTTCTCTTTTCCGGGATGTGACGTAAAGGGGCTGCTCTATTTACAGACGAGGATTGGGTCAGACGTAAATAAAAGAGACCGGTTCCATTCGGATCTGAACCGATAAATACATCACAGTAAAGTCCGGAGTTTTCGCCGCCTTCGCGCGCAGTTTTAGTTAAAGGCGGGCTTTAATTTAGTTGATTTATTTGTTTGCTTGTCATCAGATTAACTCGTGTAAACCGATAGCGGAACTGTTGCAGTTATCAGTGTTGCAGCACGGAACCCACGGTGTCGGACCGGTCCTGCCATGAGGAAGAATTAAAAACAAAAACATCACATTTACATCAAAAAACAAACATCAATCCACGAAACCCCAAACAAACACTCGTGAAAACTCATGAAACAAACAACAAACATCAAATTAACATAAAATACGGAACTTAAACATCACATCATACTTCACTCAAAAACACAAACATCACATTTTCCTCCAATCCCTAGACCTTCTGTTTATTAAACCACAGCAAACAAACACCAACCAAAATCTAATAAACATCAAGTAAACTTTTCTTTCGAGACTTTCATGTTTTTGTTTTTTACACTAAATCAAACAAAAATGAAACATTTCACTCAATTCCCTCATGCTTCTGTTCAGGAGAATTTGTGGTGGCGAAAGTGAAGAAACAGCAGCACTGTCATTTTTTCATTGAATGTTGTACAATAACAAATAATTTCACATTATAGAACTGTGACACAAAGAACTCTGGGGTTCCTCTGGTGTGTGGAGCAGTGGAACTGCTTCCGCAGCTCACTGTATACACACACACACACACACACACACACACAAACCTATATATATATATATAACACTCCTTAGACACAGAGGGTCCTGCTTGCTAATATATATATATATATGGCATAAACAGAAACAACATGGACATGGAGCAGTATGCATCTTTCAGTATAGATTTCAGAGCATGTGTTACACATAGACATATCAGACAGACACACACACACACACACACAGAGCGAAGTCTGTTTGAAATTAATAAACTCTGAATTATTCCATATCTTGCTCCATGTTTACCTTCAGATCCTCGAACCCAACCAGGTTTAATCTAGAGCTGGATGATACAGCCAAAATATATATCACAATATATATTTCTTAATTTCGATCGATACAATATAATTACAATATTGATATTAACAATAAAACAGCTACAGAAAAACTGAAAGCAACACAACATCAGTTGAACTGACAGCAGCGCCCTCTAATGACCATCGGTCAGTGACAGATGATGTAAATAACGTGTACTGAAATATTGAAAATGTGTTTAAAATCGTATAATTGATATTGACACAGTTTATATTGTGATATATATTGATATTGACTTATTGCCCAGCTCTAGTGTTATCTGTGTAGAATCATGAGGGTAAACCTGACAGTTTAATGATCTGTCTGTCTGTCTCTCACTCTCTCTTTAAACTCAGCTAAGAATTTTCCTGCAGGGTAAAGATTAAGGTTATGGTTAGGGTTAAGATTGTGATCAAAACACTCTCATTTCTCACTGGTTTAATTAGAACAGCCCACACCCAAGTTTCTGCTGTGGCTTTAATCACAAACAGGTTTGGCTTCATGTTTTCACTCAGGAAACTGTTTAAATCAATCTGTATTTTCAGCGCAAAACACAGAAGAGTTTACACCTCTATATCATCAAATATTTGTAAATATCTAGAATAATAAATATAACTAAATAAAGAAGGAGTGCTCGGTGTTGAAATAATTCACATTCATAGCCAAACTGATTGTTTATTTTTCTTGACTCTTTGAGAGTCTTCAATGCTTTATTTCTGGTCAAATGTCAGGGTTTTTTCATCTCTTTCACAAAGAGATTCACAGAAAATGAATCATTATTTTCTCTGTCTCAAACCTCTACCTACTCCTTACATAGTGCACTTCTCAGGGGACATGGCCCATAGAATAGTGCACAGAAAACCAGAGGAGCACACAAATGTTGGATAGGGGGTACGATAAAAGGGGATCTGTGTTAGCAACATTACTGGGTCTTAGTCATTTGTTTTACAAGGCAGAGAGCTAGCTAGCTAACGTTTTAGTTTAAACTTCTTTTGAATTTTACCACTGTAACTGTAAAGCTGCTCTGACACATCAGCTGTGAAAAGCACATTATAAATACACTGACTGACTGTCCTGATATAACTCTGTAATCTCTTTTATAGTTTCACTGTAGTTAAAATGCTGCTACACAGCTGCTATTGTAGGGAATAGGGATAAAGGCAGCAAACTGGGAGTGAGACCCAGTTCATTATTCACTAGTGCACTACAGGAAGCAGGGAGACATTTGGGATGCAGCCTCAGTGTTTTGGCGGATATTTACGTGGCAGTGGCAATAAAACGGGCACGGTATCGTACTGTAGTCGAGTCTGTGATAATTAACATCCGAAAAATCCGAAGGACGAATTAAAAGACGAGAGAGACGAATCACTAACGGAACTACTCCATACAGTGGGCGGGGCTAGGTCTCTCTGGATTGGCTGTTGTCTAAGTCTGATTGACAACTCATAATAGATGCGAAACAAAAAGCATAATTAAGACATTTTAAACATTTTAAAGCGTATGTTCACATATATTTCGACATTATTAAATGCTATAAAACTGTAAAAACTAGCACAAATCCCTGCTTTAATACGGTTTAATAGTTTCCTTCAGGAAATATTTAGTAAAAGTAGTGAATAAGGTATTTATATAAAATTATATATATTTAATATATATATAATATAAATAAATAAAATATATATATATATATATATATATATATATATATATATATATATATATATATATATATAACAATATATAAATATAAATATATATATTAAGAATGAAACATATAACAATTCTAACCAACCAACCACAGCGTTCTTGAGGCGGGACTAGGTATGAGCTGATTGGCTGTTGCCCAGCAAAGCTGATGAATGACAGCGCACCATTAAAACGGACAATGATTTTAAAGCATTTATAATTTAAAGAGCATTTTATTTGGCGTCGGAAAGCGATATGAACGCGAATTATTTAGTAACATAACCTTAACTTTTAAACGCAGCGCTGTTTGGTTTTATCCGTTATGCAAATGAAACACGTCAGTCTCCATGGAGACGGCCCCCGGGACAAAAGCGCGGCGCGCGCCCCCGTGCACGCGCACTGCTAGCCTGAGCTAACATGGCGGCCTGGCAGCGTTGAAGCGGAGGGCGGTGGAGGCGCTGATTAAAATCCACCAACATCGCCCTGATCTCTGGCCTTGTCTTACTTTAACAGCTGCTAAAATAAACTGGAATGAATTCTGAACACGAATATGTGATTATTTCCGATAAACGTTCAAAACTTGAGCCTATTAAAGATAGAGAGAACATGTAAACAACAGAAAGCCACCCGGCTCCAGTCTGAACACACTTCCCTCCCGGAGCCCCTCTCCGCGGGCTAAAGGCTGCTCCGAGAGGCCAGGGCTTGTTAAAAAAGGACACATTTCGGGTTTTTGAGAAAGAAGACGAGGAGAAAGAAAAGTACGCAGTGTCCTCTTTTTGTTTTCTTCTTTTTTTTCTTTTTATTCGCAAGCCGCAAGAAACTCGGCAGATCTGTGAATAAAGAGGGTTTCGGGCGATTAACCGCTCCACACTTTGGATATAATTATATTTTTGGTTTGTTTCAAAAGAAAAAGGAGCGCACGCTGGCCGCGGGATGAACTCCGAGTGAAACCGTGAGCGGACTGATATTTATGTGGTTATTTCTGCTGAATTTGTGCTGTTTGTGGGAATGGCGGAGTTTGGCGGCTGGCTCTGAGCGGTACTGTGTGTGTTCTCTCTGCAGAGCTCCGTGCGGGGGACAGACACAGAGAGAGGCGGATCAGGGCCGCGGTTCTGAGGGGAGTTATGCCGGGCTCAGACCGCCATCATGGGACCAAGAGGAAATCTGACGCCGAGCTGCAGCCCTCCGCCGCCGGCTTGATGAACAGAGACGGCCGTCCTCAGGCCCGAGCGGCTCCTGGATCTTCCTCGTCTTCGTGCTCGTCGTCTTCAGCTTCGTCGTCGAAACACAAGCGCCACAAGACGTTGAAACACGGCCGCGATCCGGCTCCCGAGGCCCTGGCGCCCAGCAGCGCCCTGGCGCTAAAGCCGCTGGTGGAGTACGACGACATCAGCTCAGACTCGGACACGTTCTTCGACCCGCCCTCCGCGGCCTCCAGGCCCACCGACAGGAGGGAGGACGACCGCCTGAAGGTGGACGGCTCTGGAGAAGGAGGAGGAGCCCGTAAACACAGGCGCTCCAGAAAGAAATCCAAAGACCCGCACAGGGTGAGGGAGTCGGGAGAGGGAGGGGGGGCCTCCACCAAGAAGAAAAGCTCCAAGGACCGGGACAGAGGGGTCAGAGAGGCCAAGGGACGGAGCCGGGATAAGGACAAGGAGGCGCCTTCGTACGCGTCCCTCAGACAAGATCCGGGCGAGAAACGAGCCGGCGCAGATCTGTCCGCGACGGTGACCCCGTCCTCGTCCTCGCGCAGCAAAGACGGCGCCTCCTCGGCCTCCAAGTCCCACAAAGACAAGCAGAGGGCGTCCCGGGAGGGCGGGCGCGCCGAGCACTTGGACAGGGGGCACTCCCACAGGAAAGCCTCCAAGAGCCGCAGGTCCAGCCCCAAGGCCAAGGGCAAGGCCCTGTCCCCGACAGCGCCGGAAGACAGCTTCTCCTCCTCCTCCCGCCGCAGGGTCTCCAGCCCCAGTCCGTACCGCGAGACGTCCCGTCGCAGCCGGCAGAGGTCAGAGAGCCCCTACTCCACCCGCCGGCGCTCCTCCAGCTATGAGAGAGACCCCAGCCCCTATGGGAACCGACGCTCCTCCAGCACCAGCCCACCGGCCAGGTGAGTCTCAGCACGTTCACGTTCGTCGGGGAGTGTGGGTGTTTCAGGGTGGGGTCAGTGCGGGTGTTTCAGGGTGGTGTCAGTGCCTAGGTGTCCAGGTGAGTGTCAGGCAGTGCAGGCGTTTCACGGTGAGGTCATGTTCTGGGTGTACGGTGAGTGTTAAGTGAGTGCGGGAGTTTCAGGGTGGAGTCAGGTTCTGGGGGCGTACGGCGAGTTTCAGTCAGTGCGGGTGTTTCAGGGTGGGTTCAGGTTCTGGGAGTACGGTGAGTGTCAGTCAATGTGGGTGTTTCAGGGTAGAGTTAGGTTCTGGGCTTATGGTGAGTGTCAGTCAATGTGGGTGTTTCAGGGTAGAGTTAGGTTCTGGGCTTATGGTGAGTGTCAGTCAATGTGGGTGTTTGCAGAGTTCACACTGGTTGTACGGTGCCCCCTGTTCTGCAGATTTTGCACTGGTCATATGGTACCCCCTGGTCTGCAGAGTTTGCACCTGTCGTACGGTGTCCCCTGGACGTCAGCATTGGTGTTGCTATCTGTTGCTGGACACGATCGTGACACAGTGCTGACTGAGCTCTGAGTCTAGTTCACAGGCTGTGGTCTGGGTGGGGTCTGACTGCAGCCCATGGATCTGTAGTTGTGTTGGGGGAGGGGGTCTCTGCTCCAGGACTGTATGCTCTGTAGTTGAGTACCTCCTCCAAAGCTGTGTGGTCTATAGTTGAGTTGTGTTGGGGGGGGCGGGGTTACCGGCCCCCTGCTCCAGGACTGATGGGTCTGTAGCCCCTACTCCAGGACTGTAGTTGAGTTGGGGGTGGTGGGGGAGTTCTGGTGTGGGAAGAGACTGACTCAGGTCCTGTGGTGGGGGGTGGGTGTAGAAGATGCATGTTTTAGAGTCCTGCGGTGACTGTTTTGAGGTGGGGGGTGGGGTTTCTGGCCTCAATGCTTCTGATAAGGTTTCCCATCTGGCTTTAACTGTGGGTCTGTCGGTCAGTAGTGGGTGTTGTCATGTCCACAGCACAGTGTCCAGCACCCTCTGATTAGTTGGACTCTTATAGAAAATAAGCATGTCAATCTGTTTGTGTTTTAAAATGGCTGATGAGCTTTTTCTTCCTGCAGGCGCTCTCTCCGGTCCCGCAGCCGGTCTCCTCTCTACTCCTCGTCTCGCCGCTCCTCCTCGCACTCGCGGAGTAAGAAACACTCTATCTCTGGTGGAGTCTCCACCCACAGCCGGCCGACCAGTCGCTCCCCCTCCTCCACCCGCCTGCCCATCACCTCCAGCCTGGGGGCGGAGCTAACGCGCAGGAAGAAGGAGCGTCAGGCCGCGGCGGCTCGGAACTCCTCTGCTGCTCAGACCAATGCGGAGGTGAAGGCGGAGCCTGAGAAAGCAGCTCCGCACCCTGAGCCCCGGAGACCACCCACTAATGTTCAGAACACAGAGGAAACTAATGTAGCCCCACCCCCAGTTCCTGCCCCTTCCCCTCCTCCCCCTCTCCCTCTTTCTTCCCCTCCCCCCCTTCCTTTAAATTCACCACCTCCTCTTCCACTGACCTCGCCCCCTCCACTCCCTCTCTCTTCTCCTCCACCCCTCTCCTCTCCTCCGCCCCTCCCTCTCTCTTCTCCTCCTTTGCCCCCTCCATCCTCCGCTCAGGGAACCTCTGCCCCTGACAAGCCCAAAAGCCCCGCCCCCAAAGCTACACCCAGCACAGCTCAGCCAATCAAGACGTCCACGCTGCCGCCCCTCCCCCTGCCGCCGGTTCTGCTGGGGAACTGCAGGGACAGGTGAGACATCTACACGTCACTCCCTGTCCAATCTCACACACTCTCGCACTGACACTCAAGCTTTCACGCAACCTCACACACACACACACACACACAGAAAACCTGAACTCAGGTGTGTCCTGTGGATTGAAAGCTCATTGCTGATTGGTCAGAGTCTGTAATCAGTGTTTGGGATTAACTCCAGAGAAGTTCACTGAAGGTCCTGGGTTCTGTCTGACGTTCTAGATCAATGAGCCCAGAGAACCCCGGCTACTCTGTCCCGACTAAAGGTCCTGGGTTCTGTCTGACGTTCTAGATCAATGAGCCCAGAGAACCCCGGCTACTCTGTCCCGACTAAAGGTCCTGGGTTCTGTCTGACGTTCTAGATCAATGAGCCCAGAGAACCCCAGCTACTCTGTTCCGACTAAAGGTCCTGGGTTCTGTTTGACGTTCTAGATCAATGAGCCCAGAGAACCCCGGCTACTCTGTCCCAACTAAAGGTCCTGGGTTCTGTCTGACGTTCTAGATCAATGAGCCCAGAGAACCCCAGCTACTCTGTCCCGACTAAAGGTCCTGGGTTCTGTTTGACGTTCTAGATCAATGAGCCCAGAGAACCCCAGCTACTCTGTCCCGACTAAAGGTCCTGGGTTCTGTTTGACGTTCTAGATCAATGGCTTCTGTTTGCATTTTTAGCTGATTTTTTTTTTAGATCTGAGAACTTCTCTCACTTCCTCTCTCTCTTCCTCCATCTCTCGCTCCCTTCCACCCTCTCTCTCCCTTCCTCTCTATTCCTCCCTCTCTCCCTTCTCTATTTCCCCCTCTCTCTATTCTCCCTCTCCCTTCCTCTTGCTCCCTTCCTCCCTCTCTTCCACCCTTCCTCTCTTTCTCCCTTCCTCTCTTGCTCCTTTCCTCTCTCCTTCTCTCCCTCTCTCCATTCTTCCCTCTCTCTCCCTCCCTTTCTCTCTCTCTTTCTCCTGCTCTCTCTCTCTCTCTCTCTCTCTCTCTCTCTTTCTCTCTCTCTCTCTCTCTCTCTCTCAGTCCGAAGAAGACGCCGTCTGCTCCCAGGTCATCAAGGAAAGAACGGGAGAAGGAGAAAGAGAAGGAGAAAGAGAGGGAAGTTAGGCCACGCCTCCTCAGTGACTTACCCCTCCCCCCTTTACTCCCTGGAGGAGACACCTCCCCTCCTCCATCTCCTGTGCAGGAAGCCCCGCCCCCCGTTCAGTCAACTTATAAGAAGAGACCAAAGTAAGTTTGCCTCACCTTTATGATTTCAATCAGAGAGGACTCTGACCGGACTGAAGATCAGTGTTCTGAGATCAGCCAATCAGAGAGGACCCTATTTATTAATTGTGTGTGTACTTGTCTGTCTTTGTTGTGGTGTGTGTCTGTGTTTGTTGTGGTGTGTGTGTGTGTTTAGGTTCTGTTCTCCACGTTTCGGCGAGAGTCGACAGACTCAGATCGACTGGGGAAAACGCTGTGTGGATAAATTCGACATCATTCGCATCATCGGGGAAGGAACGTACGGCCAGGTGTACAAAGCCAAGGACAAGGACACAGGTGTGTGTGTGTTTCAGGAAACGTTCAGATGTTCAGTAGATGTTTATTTCATGCAGATCTGACACAGACTCCCCTCTGTACATTTTAGCAGAGTGGCGATATCTGATATATCTCTTTTTCTTCTCATGAGATAATAACTAAAACACACCTCTGTGTCACACAGGAACCTTTATTAATATTCAGCTGTAGACGTCCATGACACACTGCTCAAAAATACACTATTGGCACAGATTAAATAATAGTGCTTCCTAAATAAAGTAATGTTCTTTTCCTGCGCAAGTAAAGACTCATAGCTGTGCCGTTAAACTGTGAACAGAAAACAAACAGAGCAACAACAGTTGATTGTTTTTTTAAAAAGTCAGTTTCCTGTGAAGCAGACTTCACCAAAGTGCTTCCTCCTGTGTGTGCTCCTCTACGTCTAGTCCTTTCTGCTTCATCCATCCTTCAGTCTTCAGCAGGGCTGGGCGAAAAGGACCAAAAACATCTCTCAGTATATTTTAGTTTAATGGTGATATGTGAAAGATGTTTTATGAACATTTTATAAACAGAACTCAAGCTCGTCTCTCAATGTTCAAATGAAAATCAAATGTCCAAAGGTTTTATTAACTTTCTCTCGTAGTTGTACATTGAAAAAAAAATCAGATGTAAAGCTAAAAAAAAGAAAAAACATTTTTATTAAAACGAGTGAAGCACGTGGTTTCTCCCGGTCTCCCCCTGTTCCTCTATAACGTTCCTGGTTTCTCCCGGTCCCCCCCGTCCCTCTGTAACGTTCCTGGTTTCTCCCGGTCGCCCCCTGTCCTTCTGTAACGCTCCTGGTTTCTCCCTGTCCCCCCTGTCCCTCTGTAATGCTCCTGGTTTCTCCCAGATCCCCCCTGTCCCTCTGTAACGCTCCTGGTTTCTCCCAGATCCCCCCTGTCCCTCTGTAACGCTCCTGGTTTCTCCCTGTCCCCCCTGTCCCTCTGTAACGCTCCTGGTTTCTCCCAGTCCCCCCCTGTCCCTCTGTAACGCTCCTGGTTTCTCCCAGTCCCCCCCTGTCCCTCTGTAACGCTCCTGGTTTCTCCCAGTCCCCCCCTGTCCCTCTGTAACGCTCCTGGTTTCTCCCAGTCCCCCCCCGTCCCTCTGTAACGCTCCTGGTTTCTCCCAGTCCCCCCCCGTCCCTCTGTAACGCTCCTGGTTTCTCCCAGTCCCCCCCCCGTCCCTCTGTAACGCTCCTGGTTTCTCCCAGTCCCCCCCTGTCCCTCTGTAACGCTCCTGGTTTCTCCCAGTCCCCCCCTGTCCCTCTGTAACGCTCCTGGTTTCTCCCAGTCCCCTCCCGTCCCTCTGTAACGCTCCTGGTTTCTCCCAGTCCCCTCCCGTCCCTCTGTAACGCTCCTGGTTTCTCCCAGTCCCCTCCCGTCCCTCTGTAACGCTCCTGGTTTCTCCCAGTCCCCTCCCGTCCCTCTGTAACGCTCCTGGTTTCTCCCAGTCCCCCCCCCCCGTCCCTCTGTAACGCTCCTGGTTTCTCCCAGTCCCCCCCTGTCCCTCTGTAACGCTCCTGGTTTCTCCCAGTCCCCCCCCCCCGTCCCTCTGTAACGCTCCTGGTTTCTCCCAGTCCCCCCCCGTCCCTCTGTAACGCTCCTGGTTTCTCCCAATCCCCCCCCGTCCCTCTGTAACGCTCCTGGTTTCTCCCAATCCCCCCCGTCCCTCTGTAACGCTCCTGGTTTCTCCCAGTCCCCCCCCTTGTCCCTCTGTAACGCTCCTGGTTTCTCCCAGCCCCCCCCCGTCCCTCTGTAACGCTCCTGGTTTCTCCCAGCGCCCCCCGTCCCTCTGTAACGCTCCTGGTTTCTCCCAGTCCCCCCTTGTCCCTCTGTAACGCTCCTGGTTTCTCTCGGATGTCCCCCTTGTCCCTCTGTAACGCTCCTGGTTTCTCTCGGATGTCCCCCCTTGTCCCTCTGTAACGCTCCTGGTTTCTCTCGGATGTCCCCCCTTGTCCCTCTGTAACGCTCCTGGTTTCTCTCGGATGTCCCCCCTTGTCCCTCTGTAACGCTCCTGGTTTCTCTCGGATGTCCCCCCTTGTCCCTCTGTAACGCTCCTGGTTTCTCTCGGATGTCCCCCCTTGTCCCTCTGTAACGCTCCTGGTTTCTCTCGGATGTCCCCCCTTGTCCCTCTGTAACGCTCCTGGTTTCTCTCGGATGTCCCCCCTTGTCCCTCTGTAACGCCCCTGGTTTCTCTCGGATCCCCCCCACCCCGGCCCTCTGTAACGCTCCTGGTTTCTCCCGGATCCCCCCCACCCCGGCCCTCTGTAACGCTCCTGGTTTCTCCCAGTCCCCCTCTCAGTCCCTCTGTAACGCTCCTGGTTTCTCCCAGTCCCCCTCTCAGTCCCTCTGTAACGCTGCCGGTCTGTGCTGTGTCTCAGGGGAGCTGGTGGCCCTGAAGAAGGTGCGGCTGGATAACGAGAAGGAGGGCTTCCCCATCACGGCCATCAGGGAGATAAAGATCCTTCGTCAGCTGAACCACCGCAGCGTGGTCAACATGAAGGAGATTGTCACGGACAAGCAGGACGCACTGGACTTCAAGAAGGACAAAGGTCAGAGGTCATTCTCCACTTTAACGGTTTACACTGGCTTAGGGGCACCGGCGCCTCTCAGTGGTTAAACAGTGACAGACCTGGGGTTTCCATTCATTACTCACGTCTCCTCAGACTGACCTGAGAAAAACACACTGACCACTGAGCACGCCCACACTGCTCACAAAACTACAGAACACACACACACTGCTCACAAAACTACAGAACACACACACACTGCTCACAAAACTACAGAACACACACACACTGCTCACAAAACTACAGAACACACACACACTGCTCACAAAACTACAGAACACACACACACACTGCTCACAAAACTACAGAACACACACACACACTGCTCACAAAACTACAGAACACACACACACACTGCTCACAAAACTACAGAACACACACACACACTGCTCACAAAACTACAGAACACACACACACACTGCTCACAAAACTACAGAACACACACACACACTGCTCACAAAACTACAGAACACACACACACACTGCTCACAAAACTACAGAACACACACACACACTGCTCACAAAACTACAGAACACACACACACAGCAATTAATTATCTTAGCTGCTGTGTGACCGAACAGCACAATGCTCCCCTCCGGTTTAGAGGCAGAGGCCCAGAGGAACTGCCCCGTGTCTGAGTGGGTGAAGCAGATCCTTCTTGGCTCCTGAAGCTGATGGTGAAGGAGAGATGGTAAGTGAAAGGATCCGAGGGTCACAGGTGGTTATAATGTTTTGGTCAGAGCGTCTCTAAACTGTCAGCACTGAGCACTTTTAGCACTCTTTTATGCTCATCACAATCTATCGTCCTCCTGGCCCTTATACAGAATTTCTTTGTGAATTTGCTGATTTTCTCTCAAGTGTAGTTATCGTTTCAGAAAAGGCCTTAATTGTTGGTAATTTCAATATTCACTTTGAGAAGGATCATGATCCACTTAAAATTGCATTTGAATCGATTTTGGATGCGCTAGGGTTCACTCAGAATGTTACTGGGCCCATTCATCAATGCAAACACACATTGGACCTAGTGTTAACACGGGGCATTGAGATAAAGAATCTATCCAATCTCTTGCTACATGAGACCATCTCTGATCACCATCTAATCACATATGAAATTGAGTTAAACTTTGATATTTGTCCACAGCCACGCTGTATTAGAAAGCGCACTATAACATCCTCAACAGTTAGTGATTTTATCAACAACCTTCCAGACCTTACCACCATTTCTTCTCCAACTCACCCAAATGACCTTGAGCTCATTACAAACAACCTACAACACTTATTGTGTACAAACCTAGATAGTGTTGCACCAGTCAAGACCAAACAATTTAGAGAGAAAAGGCTTGCTCCATGGTACAGTGACAGCACGCGTGCATTAAAACTGGCTGCTCGTAACCGTGAACATGAATGGAGACACACAAAACTAGAATGTTTCCGAATTGAACGGCAGCACAGCCTCACCGACTACAAACATGCCTTATCTAAAGCCAAATCACAGTACATCTCTTCCCTTATAGAAAACAACAAAGACAACCCTAGATTCCTTTTTAGCACTGTATCAAATCTAATTGGAAACAAAAAGGAAATCAACCCCATTGTTCCCTCTGATTTCTGTAGCAATGACTTTATGAGGTTTTTTAATGATAAAATTGATTGCATTCGCCCCAAAATGCACTTAGACTACTTCAGTTCTGTCGATGAAAACGACTTGCTTAGTTTAATTAGCTCATCTAAATCAACTTCATGTTTACTGGATCCTGTACCAACACAATTATTTAAACAAATTTTACCTAAAGTCATTAGACCATTGCTCACAATAATAAACTCATCCCTCAACATTGGATATGTACCAAAACCCCTGAAACTAGCGGTAATCAAACCAATTATTAAAAAACCCAATCTTGACCCTCTTGTACTCGCAAACTACAGGCCAATATCAAACCTCCCTTTTATTGCTAAGATTCTAGAAAAAGTCGTGTCACAGCAGTTGTGCTCTTATCTACAAAACAATGACATTCATGACATTTTTCAGTCTGGATTTAGACCAAATCACAGCACAGAAACAGCTCTAACAAGAGTAACTAATGACTTACTCCTTTCACATGATAAGGGCTATATCTCTATTCTGGTGCTGCTTGACCTTAGTGCAGCGTTTGATACCATAGATCATGTGATGCTTCTGATCGTTATCAATTTGTTTATCTGAATAACAAATCCTCTAATCATACTTTAGTTAAATATGGTGTCCCACAAGGATCAGTGCTTGGCCCTGTATTGTTCACACTCTACATGCTGCCACTGGGTCGACTAATCCGTAAGCATGGGATTCAATTCCACTGTTATGCTGATGACACACAACTGTATATATCAGCCAAACCCAATGATGTTGCTTGTCTACGTAAAATAACAGAATGTCTAACTGAAATTAAAAGACTGGATGATGCAAAATTTTCTCATGTTAAATTCTGATAAAACCGAGGTCTTGTTACTAGGTACAGATACTCAGATACATTCACTCAGAAATGCTGCTATTAACCTTGATAATTCAACAGTAAAACACAATGCCATCATTAAAAACTTAGGGGTAGCCTTTGATTCGACTCTCACATTTGATACCCACATATCCAATACAGTCAAAACCGTCTTCGTCCACCTACGCAATATTGCCAAAATTTGGCATATTTTATCCGTAAAAAAAAGAGAAACTAGTGCATGCTTTTATAACTTCACGTCTAGACTACTGCAATGCGCTCCTGGCAGGGAGCTCATGCAAAGCGTTACACAAGCTTCAGTTCAAAATGCAGCAGCCAGGGTGCTCACTACAGCTAGAAAATTAGACCATATCACCCCAGTTCTCTCGTCCCTACACTGGCTACCTGTAAAATTTCGCATTGACTATAAAATACTCCTCTTAGCTTATAAATCTCTAAATGGTTTAGGCCCGCAGTATCTTACTGAATTTCTCATACCTTATCGCCCGTCACGTACACTTCGTTCACAGGATGCCCATCTACTCTTTGTTCCTTGCTTTAAGAAAAACACTGCAGGAGGAAGAGCCTTTTCTCACAAAGCTCCTCAACTCTGGACTAGCCTCCGGTTACTGTTCGGGGCTCAGACACACTCTCAATCTTTAAATCTAGATTAAAAACCTACCTTTTCTAACAAGCTTTTGGTTAATCACTCACTTTCAGGTTCTCCTTCTCTATTAGTGTTTGAGCTGGTTTTCATATTATCACTGTTCTGTATTAACCTGGTCATATGACCATAGCTACAGCTCTTTTAGTTAGCTTTCTAGTAACCGCCAACACGCTGTCTGTCGCTGGGTTCTCTTGCCTGACCAGTGGAAGCTTTTTTCGCAGGACAAATTTGCCCGTTCTTTACCATGACCCTACTAACCTCTGTAATTTTATTTGTTCCCTTTGTCTGGTTTTCTTTCTCCTGTCTCTCTCATGTTTGAGATGTCCTGCTGCTCTCCAGGTGTTGCCCTGATCCAGCCCCTGTGTCCTGTACAAGATCCTGGCCTTGTCTCATCTACACTATCATGCTTGGCCATGCTGTTTTATCTCAGATTAACTCTGCACCTAATTTTAACTCACACAGAATCCCTGATCCCCTTCTCCTTCCTCAGACTCATACATCACTAATATACTACATTTACATTACTCTTACCCCTTCATCCGTCATCATTTCACTTTTACTTCTGTTCTGTTCTCTGTTGTGTTTCTGTTGTCGACCAGAGGAGGATGGGTTCCCAGTATGAGTCTTGGTTCCTTCCAAGGTTTCTTCCTCATGTAAAACTGCTTTGTGACGACATTTTGTTGTGAAAAGCGCTATATAAATAAAATTTGATTTGACTGAGCAAAAGTGGACAGAGGAGGGACGATGGGGTCATTGATGCGTGACGACTACACACTGGGAACTCCCCACAGGACCGGGTGGCTTGGAGATTGACCAGAATATTACAACCATCAGAGTGGCCCTCTGAACCTTCCACTGACCATCTCTCCTTCACCATCAGCTTCAGGAACTGACCCTTCACTCAGCGCCTGATAAACCCCCCACCTCCACAGGGGGCGCTGCCACACATCCGTGTTACTCTCCTCTGGTCTCCATCTTTTGTCTGAGGAAGTGACATTGAATATCCAGTGTGTGTGAAATGTGGTGGTGGTGTGTGTATACAGTGGCGTTCTACTTGGTGTTTGAGTACATGGACCATGACCTGATGGCTCTGCTGGAGTCAGGGCTGGTGTCGTTTGTGTGTGTTAATGGTGGTGGTGGTGTGTGTGTGTATACAGGGGCGTTCTACCTGGTGTTTGAGTACATGGACCATGACCTGATGGGTCTGCTGGAGTCGGGGCTGGTGTCGTTTTCTCAAGAGCATGTGCGCAGCTTCATGCGGCAGCTGATGGAGGGTCTGGATTACTGTCACAAGAAGAACTTCTTGCACAGAGACATCAAATGTTCCAACATTCTTCTTAACAACAGGTACCTCTGTCCCCACCGTCCTCGCCTTCCCCTCTCTCTGTGCCCACCGTCCTCGCCTTCCCCTCTCTCTGTGCCCACCGTCCTCGCCTTCCCCTCTCTCTGTGCCCACCGTCCTCGCCTTCCCCTCTCTCTGTGCCCACCGTCCTCGCCTTCCCCTTTCTCTGTGCCCACCGTCCTCGCCTTCCCCTCTCTCTGTGCCCACCGTCCTCGCCTTCCCCTCTCTCTGTGCCCACCGTCCTCGCCTTCCCCTTTCTCTGTGCCCACCGTCCTCGCCTTCCCCCCTCTCTGTGCCCACCGTCCTCGCCTTCCCCTTTCTCTGTGCCCACCGTCCTCGCCTTCCCCTTTCTCTGTGCCCACCGTCCTCGCCTTCCCCTTTCTCTGTGCCCACCGTCCTCGCCTTCCCCTCTCTCTTTGCCCACCGTCCTCGCCTTCCCCTCTCTCTGTGCCCACCGTCCTCGCCTTCCCCTTTCTCTGTGCCCACCGTCCTCGCCTTCCCCTCTCTCTGTGCCCACCGTCCTCGCCTTCCCCTTTCTCTGTGCCCACCGTCCTCGCCTTCCCCTTTCTCTGTGCCCACCGTCCTCGCCTTCCCCTTTCTCTGTGCCCACCGTCCTCGCCTTCCCCTTTCTCTGTGCCCACCGTCCTCGCCTTCCCCTTTCTCTGTGCCCACCGTCCTCGCCTTCCCCTTTCTCTGTGCCCACCGTCCTCGCCTTCCCCTTTCTCTGTGCCCACTGTCCTCGCCTTCCCCTCTCTCTGTCCCCACCGTACACGCCTTTCCCCTCTCTCTGTCCCCACTGTCCTCGCCTTTCCCCTCTCTCTGTCCCCACTGTCCTCGCCTTTCCCCTCTCTCTGTCCCCACTGTCCTCGCCTTTCCCCTCTCTCTGTCCCCACTGTCCACGACTTTTCCCTCTCTCTGTCCCCACTGTCCATGACTTCCAGTCTGTCCCCACCGTACAAGACTTTCCCCTCTCTGTCCCCACCGTCCCCGCCTTCCCCTCTCTGTCCCCACCTTCCCCTCTCTCTGTCCCCACTGTCCTCGCCTTTCCCCTCTCTCTGTCCTCACTGTCCTCGCCTTTCCCCTCTCTCTGTCCCCACTGTTCTCGCCTTTCCCCTCTCTCTGTCCCCACTGTTCTCGCCTTTCTCCTCTCTCTGTCCCCACTGTTCTCGCCTTTCCCCTCTCTCTGTCCCCACTGTTCTCGCCTTTCTCCTCTCTCTGTCCCCACTGTTCTCGCCTTTCCCCTCTCTCTGTCCCCACTGTTCTCGCCTTTCCCCTCTCTCTGTCCCCACTGTCCTCGCCTTTCCCCTCTCTCTGTCCCCACTGTCCTCGCCTTTCCCCTCTCTCTGTCCCCACTGTCCTCGCCTTCCCCACTCTCTGTCTCCACCGTCCACGCCTTTCCCCCCTCTCTGTCCCCACTGTCCTCGCCTTCCCCACTCTCTGTCCCCACTGTCCTCGCCTTCCCCACTCTCTGTCCCCACTGTCCTCGCCTTCCCCACTCTCTGTCCCCACTGTCCTCGCCTTCCCCATTCTCTGTCCCCACCGTCCTCGCCTTCCCCTCTCTCTGTCCCCACCGTCCACGCCTTTCCCCCCTCTCTGTCCCCACCGTCCTCGCCTTTCCCCTCTCTCTGTCCCCACTGTCCTCGCCTTCCCCCCTCTCTGTCCCCACCGTCCTCGCCTTCCCCCCTCTATGTCCCCACTGTCCTCGCCTTTCCCCCCTCTCTGTCCCCACCGTCCTCGCCTTTCCCCTCTCTCTGTCCCCACTGTCCTCGCCTTCCCCCCTCTCTGTCCCCACCGTCCTCGCCTTCCCCCCTCTATGTCCCCACTGTCCTCGCCTTCCCCTCTCTCTGTCCCCACCGTCCACGCCTTTCCCCCCTCTCTGTCCCCACCGTCCTCGCCTTTCCCCTCTCTCTGTCCCCACTGTCCTCGCCTTCCCCCCTCTCTGTCCCCACCGTCCTCGCCTTCCCCCCTCTATGTCCCCACTGTCCTCGCCTTTCCCCTCTCTCTGTCCTCACTCGTCACTATAATGCAGGTGTTGTTCAGTGTTCTGATGTGGTGTTTGAGGATGATTAAGAGGACGAAGGTGGATATATGACACAGTGAAGAGTCTGGGTGGATGTGAGAGTGTGGGATTATTGTGGAGTTTTGTGTAATATTTCTCTGATTAGCTTAACTTTTACAAACCAGTTTTTGTTGTAGTTCTTTTAACGAAATGTTGTGCACGGAGTGAGTGACTGTCTGAATTCATCAGTGTTTTCTTGTGGGTCCGTGTTAACTGAGGGAGTGTGAAATGATGGAAATAATAAAGTTTAGTTTAAAACTCAAACTCTGTGTTCTCTCTCACTTTTCTCTGTTCTCTCCCTGTGTTTTCTCTCTCTCTCTCTCTCTCTCTCTCTCTCTCTCAGTGGGCAGATTAAGCTGGCAGACTTTGGCTTGGCTCGGCTCTATAACTCCGAGGAGAGGTGAGTAGGTTTTTCGGGGATAAGAAATGGAGGGAACCTGTGTGGAATCTGATCAGTTATTGATTAACAGAATATTGATTATAATATTGGTTTCATTCCCACCACCTCAAAGCCTTAAAGGAGCCATCAGTCTGTACATCTAACTGAGTACACAGTATGGCTCTGTGGGCCCATACATTAAAGGAACACTATGTAATATAAACCTTAGCAATCACAGCTTCAGAATCTTTATGATTCTTACCTAGTGTTCCTTTAAACATAGCCGCCTCCACTGTGTGGTGAATAAACTAGAGAGAGTCAGACTTTATTTAACAGTGGAATTATTATATTTACAGGATTTAGCAGACGCTATTAGAGGAAATAAGGCATAGGAAATAGGAGCTGATATCCCTATTAAACACCATGTGTCCTGATAAAACGCTTCATAACTCCTTGTCTGAGGGTCACGACAACAGTGTCTCCTGGGTCACAGTGGCGTTCTCTCCTGGCCCAAGGGTCACGACTGCAGTTTCTTTCTTTCACCAAACCCGAGACGATGATCCTGACGACTGTCCTCTTCAGGTTGGTATCCAGTATCGAGTGGTAGTGCTCCTTCAGGACCTCTCTGCGGAGGTGTCGTTTGTCCCCAAGTGGAGAACAACGGTGCCGGGGGCACGTGCACCTGGGAGACAGGACATCTTAGTGCCTGAGACTCTTATTTTTTTGTAGAAGACTATAGCGTCACCAATAATAAGAACACCACCCTGTTTAGTTTTCGATGCTGGTACCAGTGAAGGCCAGGAGCTGAGCACTTCAGACCTCAGAGGTGAAGACTGGCACGAGGAGGGACACGACGACCTTGGCTACCCACGCTGGCGCTTCCAGCACGGTGCAGGAGTAAAGAATGCGGTAAAGCTGCCGTGATGGAGGAGGTGAAGTGTAGGACACGTCGTGGGTGGCCTCGAGCCTCGTCTTCTCCCGCTGGTGCTCCAGGAGGCGCTTGAATCTGGCGACCCAGCTGCTGAGAAAAAGATTAGCAATTAAGGTTATAAATATGTGTTTTTTATAAAAAAAAAAAACCCCAGCAACAATCAATCCAACTGAGCGCGTGACATGTCCACTGGAAGTGACATCCGTGGCTCACGACCACAGTCTCTGCCATCCTAAGAGCTTTGATCCAGATCCTGTGTGTGTTTATGGGAGAGTTGAGGAGAGCAGAGAGAGTTAAATGTTGGACACGTTCAACACAGAGGGTCTGCTTCTGAAATTATTCTGACTTTCCCACGTTATTGATTTTGCAAAAGGAAGAGAGAAAAATCCTCTTTAATAACAAAATAAAAACAGGTTTTAAATGTCAATCAAAATTAAAAAATGTGAATAATGAGTAAAATGATACAGTATACTGTGCAATTCCTGCTCTCTGATTGGTTGTTTGCAGTCGTCCGTACACTAATAAAGTGATCACCCTGTGGTATCGCCCTCCGGAGCTGCTGCTGGGCGAGGAGAGGTACTCCCCTGCCATTGACGTCTGGAGCTGCGGGTACGAGGCTCTGACCACGGCCTTCTTTTCTTTCTTCAGTTATTTTAGCTCTGAACAGTTTATAAAAACTAACACAAACTAATATTAATACATTATTTTAGAGTCAGTTCTCTTCTAAATGTCTTTTTTCTTGCTTTAAAAAAAACTGTTCCCAAACATTGCCCCCTCTTTCTGTAAACGGTTTGTTTGATCTTTGTAGAGAAGTTAAAGTAGTGCTGCTAAAGAGAAGTGTGTCCCTTAGACCTTCGCTTCTCTGCCCAAGTCTTATTCTCTGGCTAATATTGCAGGTGCATTCTGGGAGAGCTGTTCACCAAGAAGCCCATCTTCCAGGCCAATCAGGAGCTGCTGCAGCTGGAGCTGATCAGGTAACTTACTTGTTTGTGTTTGTTTAATTTTTTGAGTTTTGTGTTAAGATTATATCTAACTTTATATTTAACTTTATATATTTAATTATAATTAACAGCAAAAATGATTTTGAACCAGCAGATTTAGCCATACCCTTTGATCTGGAACAAGTTAAAGTCAACAACAAACTGGTTCCCATTGTCCTTAATGGTTCCCATTGTCCTAAACATTGTCCTTAATCTCCCATACAGCACCCCTCACTGTTGCAGAAAGTTCTCTCGATCCCATTTGTGATTTAAAATGTTTGTAAACTCTTTTCCAGTCGTCTGTGTGGAAGCCCCTGTCCAGCCGTGTGGCCTGATGTGATTAAACTGCCCTACTTCAACACCATGAAACCCAAGAAACAGTACCGTCGCAGATTACGAGAGGAGTTCTCTTTGTAAGTTCACGTTTATCACACTTTAATACTTTTATTTTAAAATGAATTAGTCGTATTTACCATTCACACCATTTCCAGAGTAAATAAAACCAAAATATTTTTTTTTCAATTTTAAACTCTATATTTAATTGAAAAGGATATAAAAACAATCTTTAAAAAATATTTCAATATTTAAAAAGTTTTTTTTGCAAATGTGGAGGCGGTCACTCTGTAAGAGACTGCACGGGTAAACAATGAAATAATTGAAGAATAACAATTCTCAACTTAAAATTGTAAAAGGACCTGTGGATTTCATCATCTACATCCCATAATATCACTAAACCTTGCAGAGGAATCTCTATAAGAAAGAGACAAGGCCCAGACTGTGGTCTTTTAGCCCTCAGACCGCACTGAATTAAACACACACAGGTTTCTGTAGGAAATCACTGCACGGGTCAGAAACACTCCCCAAACCCACAGTGCGTGGGGGACCGTCACATCTGTGAAGGCACTGTTAATGCTGAAGGATATCTACAGGGTTTGAAAACACAAACACTAATGGGGCCCCGAGCTGTGGAGCAGAATCAAAGCTCGCGCTCTCTGTCTCAGATTCAAAAGCTTTATTGTTGTGACTGTAATTAGAACAATTTTACCAAATCATTACAACAAAAAGAATATAAAGCAAAAATAAAAGCAGCAAATAATTTCCAAATAAATGACAACAGGGAATAAAAACAATAATTAAAATAGTTTTACACGTGTGCATACTGAGGTTTGTCAGTTTTTAAAATTTAATCAAAACAGTTTAGTGATGAAAGAAATGAAGAAAAAAGTTTGATACTCTCTCCTTCACTCACTCTCTTTCACTCTCTCCTTCACTCACTCTCTTTCTCTCTCTCCTTCACTCACTCTTACTCTCCTTCACTCACTCTCTTTCTCTCTCTCCTTCACTCACTCTTACTCTCCTTCACTCACTCTCTTTCACTCTCTCCTTCACTCACTCTCTTTCTCTCTCTCCTTCACTCACTCTTACTCTCCTTCACTCACTCTCTTTCACTCTCTCCTTCACTCACTCTTTCTCTCTCTCCTTCACTCACTCTCTTTCACTCTCTCCTTCACTCACTCTTTCTCTCTCTCCTTCACTCACTCTTTCTCTCTCTCCTTCACTCACTCTTTCTCTCTCTCCTTCACTCACTCTCTTTCTCTCTCCTTCACTCACTCTTTCTCTCTCCTTCACTCACTCTCTTTCTCTCTCCTTCACTCACTCTTTCTCTCTCTCCTTCACTCACTCTCTTTCTCTCTCCTTCACTCACTCTTTCTCTCTCTCCTTCACTCACTCTTTCTCTCTCTCCTTCACTCACTCTTTCTCTCTCTCCTTCACTCACTCTTTCTCTCTCTCCTTCACTCACTCTTTCTCTCTCTCCTTCACTCACTCTTTCTCTCTCTCCTTCACTCTCTCCTTCTCTCTCTTTCTCTCTCTCTTTCTCACTCTTTTTCTCTCTCTCCTTCACGCACTCTTTCTCTCTGTCCTTCACTCACTCACTCACTCTCTCTCCTTCACTCACTCTCTCTCTGAAAACAATGGCTGTCATGTTATGAACTGAAATTGTATGAGAACTGAAGTGAAATCAGAATCGAACACAAGTTAATCCTGTTTCTTCAGTGATGTTATGAAATTGTTTTTGAAATGGAATGAGTGACATAAATATATGCTGAAATATCGAATTCTATTTACTTTGACTATTTTCTGTGTCAGTTTCTTGTCCTTTTGCTGTAGAAGGTTTGTGGTCAGTTGGTGTAAAACACTAAAATTGTACAAAAGTTAATATGGATTATAATTTAATACTCTACTACACTGTAATAACGGGTGTTTAAACCATTTTTATTCAAATGATCAAAGAATATACACAAAACCAGATGTTTACGGCAGGCACAGGTCTCACTCAGAACAATAAAAACACATATAATAAAACACTCTCATGGGATATTACACAATAAACTACTTATTTAATGAGAGCAATTACATTGACCTCTAGGAGGTGTGAAATATTAGATATTTGTATGTGGTTACACCATTTGACAATTTAAAAGGCTGTCCGTGTCTGACTGTGTCTCAAGTGACAGGCTGATTTTCTTTCTCTCTCTCCCCCCCCCCAATCCCCCCCCCCCTCCCCCCAGTCTGCCATCCTCAGCGCTGGATCTGCTGGACCGCATGTTGACCCTTGACCCTTCGCGGAGATGTACAGCAGAGCAGGCGCTGGAGAGTCAGTTCCTGTGTGACGTGGACCCCAGTAAGATGCCCCCTCCTGAGTAAGTGGCTCTAAAATCAGGTGTTAAAACTAGGGCTTCAGATCTCTTTCTGATATCTGTACAGAGATCTGGTGTTGTCTCATCTCTGTGGATCTCTGCAAGAAATGTTTAACACAAGACACCTGTGAAAGATACAATAAAGAAAAAGCAGAAACATGCAGAAGTTTGAGTTTAGAGCTTGTGAATCTTAATGTTTAAAAGTGTAAATCTGAGATTGTGGTGTGTGTGTGTGTGTGTGTGTGTAGCTTGCCTCACTGGCAGGATTGCCATGAACTGTGGAGTAAGAAGCGACGGCGGCAGAGGCAGAGCGGGGTGTCAGAGGAACAGCCTGTTCAGAAAGTGCCACAGAAGGACCTTGGAGGACCCCCCAGCAAAGAGAACTACCTCCCTCCCCTCAGCCCCCCTGCTCCGCCCCCACCAGCACCCATCTCCAACACGGAGCTGGCAGGTCTGTAATAACCTTTCACCCACTCTGACCCTGCCCCGGTTCCACACTCCTGACACAGGTCAGCGGCGTCGCTCCTCAGCACTAAGTGGACAGTGGTCAGTCCTCAGGTCACCACACTGTTCTTTAGCGTCCGCACTGTGTGAGAAATCAGAGCTTGCGCCAAACCACTTACATAATTCAGCGGGTTTTTCTCCTAGAAACATAATAAACATACCCCAGAAACCTTAGAGTCTAAGTTTGAAATATATGGAGTTTGAAAATGAATGTATTTTTACCTGGCTGTTATAGAAATGTAAGTAATGAAGCATCTCTCTCTGTCTCTCTCTCGCTCTCTCTCTCTCTCTCTCTCTCTCTCTCTGAGATTAAGGCCGTACCCCTTGATGGCCCATTCTCATTCATATGATAATAGTATGCTAATCCAGTCACTCTTATTGGAGGATTACTAACCCTAGCTTTTCAGCTGCTTGAGAAGGAACGGCTTTATTTTGTGATGCGTAAGTGAAATATATTTGACTCGTTTCTCTGCAGCACGTATGGCGCTGTTAGCATCGATGCTACGATAGTTCAGTACTATATTCCAGGGACGAAATTTGTGAGGCTGATGGTAAATGATTTGTAATTGTGCAGAGGCACAGAGCTCAGCTGATAGAGGAAAAAAAACAGCTTGTAGTAAAGTTTGGAGGCACCCTGCTGCTTTCAAGCAGTCGTCTGAAGCTCATAAATATGGCGTTGTTGCTCCAAAGCAGTCTGTGTCACTGCTAAATAATTTAGTTGTTCTTACTGATGAGGTGGGGGCTATGGTTGCAAAATTCTGGGAATTTTCCAAGTTGGGAAATTTACCATGGGAATATTCAAAGTTAAATGTGAGAAACTTTCATAAATATACTGAAGCATTATCTTGGCTGAATAGCAAAGCTGCTCCTCACTCCCATGCACATTACACACTGAAGGGCCACTGAGACCACACCCCTGCAGTGTTCATTCCTCCATCATATGTACAGCATATGTTTAGATGATTTATAGAAACCTGACCCTCACCTACTGAAAGCACATATTTGCTCCAGAGCACTACCTAAAGTCAGGTAAGTTCTGATGACAGCCGTATTTACAAAGTTCAGAGCTCTAAAGGAAACTTCAGGAATGTTTTCAGCAGTGTTTTTTTAACTATATCAGCATCTTTGAAAATAGGTTTTTGGGAAGTCCATATTTAAAGTTAATTTAAACAAACAGAGGAATGACGTACAGACTTCTCATTTGTGTTAAATATTAGCATGTGTAGCTTTTTGGGAACACACTTTTTAGGTAGGGGATCTTGGCATGTCCGAGCTCGAGGTGGTTAATATAAACAGTTTTTTTATTATTCATTATTTTGTTTATTTAATTAAAATAAAAATGGACACAGATGATAGATACAGGACAGCAACTACTGCATGTCTCACCGAGCTCTGGGTGTTGAGCAAGAGGAGGGTGGTCCAGCTGTAGGTCTCCAGGCGTGATCGATGTGTCTCTCTGTATCTATAGGTGTCTCATACTGTGTCCCCCCCCTCTCCCCTGCAGGTCTGGACGCTGCGGCAGAGCTGAATCAGACGGAGCTGGCCGTGCTGTTGAACCTGTTGCAGGGTCAGTCAGACCGGGGGTCTCTGGCGCCGGCGGTGGAGCAGCTGCTGGGGTCCGGTTCTGATGCCTCCTCGTTCCTCCCCTCCGCGTCTGCCTCGACATCCTCGTTCCTTGCCTCTGCATCTACTCCCGACCCAGAGTCAGTAAACGTTCTGTCCTCGCTCCTGCAGAGCTCGTCCATCCCCTCGGACCCCGGCACCGAGGACCCGGCCGCTCTGCTCTCGCTCTTACTGAGCCACATCATCAAAGCCCCGCCTGCGGGGGCGGGGCCGACAGACGACACCAACGGAGTCCAATCGGACGAGGCTGTAACACGAGGCTCCGCCTCCATTTCCAGCAGCGATGGAAAGGGCAAGTCTGAGTTTACTCTCTAGGGAACTCTGAGATCGAGTTATTCTGTGTAAATGCAGACCATTTGCCACAGGGGGCACTGTGGACACTCGTGGTGGTAATAACGCTACCTGTATCAAAGCTATTGTTTATTTTTGTTGTTGTTTTGCCCTGCGGTCCGAGAGCGAGGCGCGTAAATGAGCAGAGGAAATAAAATCACTCGGGTTTCAGATTTTTTTTTTTTTTTTTTGCTGAAGATTGTTTTGTGAATTTCTCGTCCTGTTTTGTTTCCTCTTTTTCTTTGATGGGAACAAAGCCTCATAATCCTCCATAACTCGCGCAGCTGTCTGCACTCGCGCAGAACACCACATCTCCATCGCTGCTCTTTAGTCCCTACAGACTGCACTGCGGTGGGGAACCAGAGCGTAGTATATGTTGTCTTCACGTGTCCCCCCTGTCCACTCTGCCTGGCTGCGTCTACATCCACAGGGAACAAAACTGTCCCTCGCTTGCTAACGGAACCCCCCTCAGCCTGTGACCAGTTCTTGAGGCAGCGTGGTAGCATGGTGGCGGGTGGAGTGGATGAGGTGGGCTGCAAACTTCAGAAAACACATACCCCAGAGTTTCTCAGTAAAGCTGGATGGATTAAGTTGGATAAATGAAGCCTAAGTTCAGGATTTAATTGCAGACCTTTTAACCTGTGGGTTAGGGTTAGGGTTAGGGCTGTGGCCTTGGGGCAAGGGGGCTGTTGTGGCGCAGAGGATGTAACTCTTTCTCCTTCAGAACTGCACTCACTCAGACCCCATTCTCCATGTGTTCATCCTTCATTCTCCTTGTCCTGGAATAGTCCCGTTATTCTAGTCAGATTTACACACGGAGCATGGCAGGGTTTTCATGCGGAGACCACCTTCATGTTTTGTCGTCATCCGTTTTACCCTACACTGTTTTTTTTTTTTTGTTTGTTTTTTTTACCCGTTCACCCACTCTTTGTTCCTCTCTGTTCCATCTCTCTCTTCTCTCTCTCTCTGTGAACACGTTTGTTTAGTTTTTTTTTGGATGGTTTGATAGAGAATCTGTAACGTGGTCGGGAGGTGAATCTAATAAATTAAAAACAAATCACACACCCCCTGCATGTCTTTCTTTCACTTGGCTCTTTTTTTGTCTCATTTTTAGAAATTGTTTTTATTTCTGTTTCCATTGTGTGACGTCATCCACATCAGCCCAGAGAACAGATTACACTTCCTTTCAGTTTCTCACAGTCTCTGTACCTGCCACTCTTTTCTCTCTGTCTCTCTTCTGTTCCTCTCTCTCTCTCTCTCTCTGTGTAATCTCACTCAGGACTTTAGAATTACAGAATGTGACTCAAGCCCTGAGTGAGATTACAGAGTGACTTTAAAAGGAAGCCATTACAGTTCAGCACCAAGGTAAGTTGCGCTGACTGACCACTTCATTAGAAGCCTTGTCTGAAGGGTTTTCTGTTTATTAAAGTTATAATAATGTGTTTGTTACAACACTGACATCGCAAATAGCTTTGATATGCAAATGAGCACGTGAACAATCACCTCTCTGTGCCAGTCTGTGGGTGTTTGTACAGAAATGTATACATTTTATAGCCATCAGCCACAATATTAAAATCACTGATGTGAAGTCAAATGGGTGACAGCACCCCCTGTGGAGGTGGGGAGTATATATCAGGCAGTGAGTGAAGGGTTAATTCATGAAGTGGATGGAGCAGGAAATGTAAGGATCTGAGGACCACATTGTGGAGGTTATAATGTTTTGGTTGGTCTCCAGAACTCCAGATCTTTGGGGTGTTCACCGTCTGCAGTGATCAGAACCGACCCGCAGCGTTCAGAGGAAGGACGAGCATTGAGAGAAGACAGGTGCTCTGATAGAACCCGGTCACAACACTTTGCTGAGTTAACACCGCTCTGATAAAACCGGGTCAGAGCACGCGTTGCTGAAAGAGTTAACGGACCTCGGATAGAACCGGGTCAGAACACGCACTGCTGAAAGAGTTAACCCTGCTCTGATAGAACCGTGTCAGAACACGCACCTCTGAAAGGGTTAACTCCACTCTGATGAACCCACTATGACGCGGGGCTGAGGGAATGTTTCAGTGTGTCTGGCTCTGACCCTGGGCTGAGGGACGGTTTCCGAGTGTCCGGCTCTGACCCGGGGCTGAGGGACGGTTTCCGAGTGTCCGGCTCTGACCCGGGGCTGAGGGACGGTTTCCGAGTGTCCGGCTCTGACCCGGGGCTGAGGGACGGTTTCCGAGTGTCCGGCTCTGACCCGGGGCTGAGGGACGGTTTCCGAGTGTCCGGCTCTGACCCGGGGCTGAGGGACGGTTTCCGAGTGTCCGGCTCTGACCCGGGGCTGAGGGACGGTTTCCGAGTGTCCGGCTCTGACCCGGGGCTGAGGGACGGTTTCCGAGTGTCCGGCTCTGACCCGGGGCTGAGGGAGGGTTTCCGAGTGTCCGGCTCTGACCCGGGGCTGAGGGAGGGTTTCCGAGTGTCCGGCTCTGACCCGGGGCTGAGGGAGGGTTTCCGAGTGTCCGGCTCTGACCCGGGGCTGAGGGAAGGTTTCCGAGTGTCCGGCTCTGACCCGGGGCTGAGGGAAGGTTTCCGAGTGTCCGGCTCTGACCCGGGGCTGAGGGACGGTTTCCGAGTGTCCGGCTCTGACACGGGGCTGAGGGAAGGTTTCCGAGTGTCCGGCTCTGACCCGGGGCTGAGGGAAGGTTTCCGAGTGTCCGGCTCTGACCCGGGGCTGAGGGAGGGTTTAAGTGTACGGCTCTGACCTGGGGCTGAGGGACATGGGCTGGAGGTCAGGGCTGAACAGACCCAGAGGATTTGTGAGACATTGTAGAAACTGAACTCCAGTCTGTTCTGTTTTGGCGCCACTGTGTGGTGAAGAGCGGAGTCGGCGATGTGTAGTTGAAGGGTCTTCAGAGAAGTCTGAGTGAGACAGACAGCGCCCAGCAGCACGGTGTGGGGTGAGCTGAGACTCTGGACTAAAGAGGACCAGGTCTGGGTTGGACACAGCCCTATACTCGATCTGTTTTTGTACCGTTTGAAGACGATGCACTCAACGTTTCAGTGCTTTTCCAGTCAAAGTGCGTTTTTTTTTTTTTTCCCTAAAAAAAAAAAAAGACCCTCAGGTGGCCTAGACACTGCCTTCCATCGCCATCTTTATTCTCAACGAGACCCTTTTAAATTAAACACAAGTAGAAAGTAAGTAAAAAATAAACATATAATAAAAATATAAAAATGTATTAAAAATAAATACATTTTATAAATTGTCCGTAGTAGAGTATGTGTGAGTGAATGTGTGGGCGTGTGTCGCCCTGTGATGGACTGGTGCCCCCTCCAGGGTGTGATTCCAGGTAGGCTCCAGACCCACCGCCGCCCTGAACTGGATAAGGGTTACAGACAATGAATATAAATATTTATTCAAAGTCCAAGTGTTGAATTTAAAATGTATTTGATTAAATGATAGAAAGCTAACTCTGGCGGCTGATTGGCTAAATAAGTGATGACCAATGAGAAGGGCATTTTCACACGTCTTAATCCAATCTCTAAAGTACGGAACACAACGCGTCCCATATCAGTCCAATACCCAACATGGCTTTGTGTCCGGATACGGGATGATTTTAAAGTATTTATTTGACACTAGTCTACAGCGCAATTAGGGAGGTTCCGCTGGACTTTAACAGCGTTAAATGTAGGGCACCACTAAGTGTTCCACAGTGATCTCCTGCTCCTGTCTGTGATATGAAGCTGAACTCAGCGGGCAGCTTTTTATTCGAACTTCCACATTAAATGTTGTAGAAATGCGTCTCTGTTTAAGTTGTCCCCACGCGTCCTAACCCTAGTTCCTATACTGTGCTACTTTTTTACTTTTTTTATTATTATTATTAATAGATGGCTAGGACATACAGAAGAACACTTTATTAAAGAAAACACATCTGGAATTGATGATTAAAAGTAAAGGCAAGGATGGGAAGTATTGATGTCAAAGTATTGATCCTCCCTCCCCAGGTACAGATGAGCGGTCAGGTTTTATGCAGAGGGACCGACTGTGGGTTGTGTATTCATTTTAAACATTTCTCCTCCTCTCTTCAGACGACAAGCTGCCGGATGCTGATCTCCCGACCTCAGCCAACTCTGATGATATCAACACGGACGTGGCTGCGGCTCTGCTGCAGCTGATTTCCCAGCATGCACCTGACGGCAAGGCCTCGTCGACAGAACTCCAGCCTTCCTCCTCCTCCTCCTCCTCCTCGCCCCCTCCTCCCTCTCACTTCCCACGGGACCAGGACCTCCGCTTCTCCCATGACTCCTGCGCTGAGCGTGATGTCAAACAACTCTGAAACTGTCAGATAAACTCAGACAACCTTCGCAGTTTTCCGGCAGAACAGCGGGAAAACAGCTCGACAAACATCTGGAAAACTGGGAAAATGTTCTGAAAGCATTCAGAGAAGAGTTTGGAAAACTGTGTGAAGATATGAAGACATTTGGAGGACGCTGACCGACTCGAGCCTCTGTTTCACTACTGGAGCACTTTGATGGACTGAGATATTATTTTTTTCTCTTAACAAAACCTCGTAATTCCTTTCTTTCTTTTTTTTTTTTTTGTTTCCGTAATCAAAGTATTCATTTACATCATCCAGCTGGCCTTCAGCTGACCGGTTCAGCTCCTATCAGCCAATAGGAACAGTCTGAAAGACTCCAGGATTAAATCTCAGTTGTATGTGGAAGTTTGGACACAGATTATATTCTAAAGGTAAAATTTAAAGGAGCATTCAGTCACTTTCTCCATGCTGTGCAGCAGCTGTTAGACTGACCCCTAGTGGCCTGGGTGTGTTCTGTACAAAACCTGTTGTAAACACGGTTGTCCCCGTGTAAAGGACCTGCTCTGTGGAGCGTAAGTTGTTCATTAACGGTTGTCCACAGAAAACGCGGTGAAAGACCACCTCCTTCTGCTCAGATCTGAGTTCAGTTTAACGCTGTGCAAAAGTTCAGAACCTTTTATGAGTAATGCTGAATAAAAAGAAGTTAGCTTAAAATATGCATTTTAAATGTTCATATACATATCAACAGAAGTGTTGAGGCTTCAGTGCACGTTAAAATCTCTGCCTTTGCCTTAAAACTTTGGGTTTGTGAGTTACGAGGTTTTGTTACAGCAGCGGCACTTCGTTCTAGTTCTGGATCCGTTTTTATTTGTGTTCAGGAAAAAACAATAGATTTCAGTTTAAAGAAGAATTCAGTTTAAAAAGCTAATGTTGCTAACAATGAATTAAAATCAATGGTCAGGAGTTAGCACTGTTAGCATCATGCTAACTGGCTACTATGAATTTAATATTCATTATTAGAAATGTTGGTATGATCTTTAATTTTGTCCAGTATTGTCCCCTTCTCTCTCTCTATCCTTCACTGTGTCCCCTTCTCTCTATGCCTCCCCTGCCCCTTCCTCCCCTCTTCCCTCTCTGCCTCTCTCCCCCTTTCCATGAATGAAGTGATTAATATTAATCATTTCTGTTGTGGAGTGTGGAGTGTCTTTTAATGTTCCTTAGAGAACTACAGATTAATCCATAAACTTCTACCTGCAGAAACACACACAAACACCCCGATTGCTCTGCCATGTGTGTGAAGGATGGTGAGAGTTAAAGGTTGAGGGTCAGGTTTGTTTTGTTGAGTCCAAATGAAATGTTTTGTAAACAATGCCTTTTTTTTTCCTGGATTAAACTGAGTTCAACCTAAAGAGACTCTCTCTCTCTCTCTCTCTCTCTCTCTCTCTCTCTCTCTCTCTCTCTCTCTCCTGAAGGCCTTGGGTGTGGGGGGCCTGGGAGGTGGTGGGAGTGTAGTGGAGTATGGACCAAATATGAATACCAGATCGAAATGAAGAAATGAAAAGTTTTGGATTAAAACTTTTCCAGTCTGAATAGGACCTTTCCTCTGCGACCAAGTCACATTCCAGAGGACTGTCTGTGCCCGCGGGGGTCAAAGCCCCACACACACGCACACACATAAGCTGAAAACATCAAAGGACACTCTCAACACATGGCCCCAACAACACCCCCCTTTTCTCTTTTAACTAACAGGAACTGTCGAGATAACTAACTTTTATAATGCTCTTAAAGAGACAGGAACCTCAAACAAAGAAGAGAGCTTTTACGGCCGTCTATGACAAAGTGACACCTCAATGTCCCTTATCTTTCACGGGGATCAACAGATGTTCAAACCAAAGTGACCTCGAGTGAACTCCCGTGAATCAACAGCCGAAGCACGGATCAACAGCGACACCAAATGGACACTGGCGAAACTACGCCTCGCTCGGAATCGCTGGAAAACAATAGCGGAAAATAATCAAACTCTGATTATTTGTGTATTAAACCTATGTATTGATGTCACTTTCTGTACCCTCAGATGAATGCCTACCTCCTAATGAAATGTGTATATTGTGGACTGTTTTCTATCATGAAGAGAAATCCTACCTCTGAATAGGATTAAACGAACTAATATACTTTCCCAGCATAGCATCATAAATGGGACGTAAAGATGAAACCTTATGTAACTGTCTGATGTTAATAGTCCAATGTACTCATTGTTATATGCTGATAGCGGGTATAAGAATTTTGATATGAGAAATTCATATTCTTTATGTGAGAATCAATGATTCAAACTCCCTTCGACTCTCTCCCCCTAGCGAGAGTCACGTGAGACTGAACTCGCGTCCAATCAGAAAGAGGACGCCTCCCATTAGGGCGTGACCGCGCCAGCCTTGAAAATAGCAGCTCGACTGCTCACATCCAGTTCGAAGTTTTGAAGAGTTGCGAGGACTCTACAGAAGTAACGGACCACTGAAAAAGAGAGGACGCCGACGAGAAAACTTTGAACAACAAACACTCTCTCCTCCACGACGACGACGAAACAAAGGAAAAACTCAGAGACTTCATTTAAAGCTTACGAGAGACGTCTCGAAATTAGCTAAGAGTATGAAGTTTTACTAATACGTCGAGTAATTTGAATATCTTTCTTTTCTTTTAATCTTGTTTATGTTTATTACCTATCGAAATGTGATCTCACGAGTGATCAAAGCGGGTGAAACTTATTTGTGGCCAAAGTAAGGTATCAACCGTTTGAGTAATCGATAACAGATATATTAACGTTATAAGCTGATTCCTGAAGACATCAATCCTGGAAAGCTGAACAACGAGACTAGCTAATACTCTGAAAAAGCCTCTCCACTACGGTGGAAAACCAGCCACGCCTGTGAAAAACCGAAGAAGGGAAATCTCGATCGACGCAGCTCAGCTCGGAATCGAGAGTCTTCAAATCGACTGTAAAGAGATCCTCCATAAGCGGGCCTGTTTCTCACCACGTGGGAACGACGAGAACACCCCGGGACACGGAGATTAAACAGCAGGACGCGACGGCTCGGTGAAACGGCGAACGAGTAAGCTAGCGTATTTAACACCTTTTCCAGGAGCTGATGTCTAAATAAACCCTCTTTATAATTTACCATTTATTAACCTTAGTTAGCAACAATTTAATCACAAGACAGTAGTGCCTAGCTCACCTTTAAGCTTGAATCAGTTCCCCCTGCCGGACACCGTGAGATTACAAGGTTGTGCTATGTTAATTAAATACTTCTCTTTATTAATAAAACTCTCATTATTTGAAATCACAGTGTTTGCAATTTGTTCATTAGAATTTCTGAAAATCCTGAAGAACTCATTTAGCATGATTATTATTCATTCTCAAACTAATTATTAATGTTCTAATTGCTTAAACCAATTATAAATCTTAATTAATTTCATTAAGTCAAATATCAGAGGTTGAAGGAGTTTGAATAAAGTCAAGGCTATAAAACAAATTATAAAATTATATGTATATGTATTTGTGGTGTACCTTACTACACTACATATACAGACCAGCATATAAATTTTTTGGCGCCCACGCGAGGCAGGAAAAAGGCGTTTTAATGAACAAACTGTAAAACACTGAATATCAGCTTGGGTTTATGAAATACTTTCCGCTGTTTGTGTTGCTGAATAACGATTGAGATTCAAAGCTTGATGTGGGTAATTTCGTGTTGTGTTTGTTACTGCTGAAAAACTGTTCTGTGATATATACCGGTTAGAAAATAAGCTTGGTTGTTTTTGAAAGAGCGCGGCTCTGCGCCATTTTGCATGCATTAAATTGAGGCCTGGGCACGTCTGAACTGCGCGAAATTCCGCTGTAAGACTTTGCCGTCGGATTCGACCTCCCGCCGCGAAACTCCGGCGAAGTGAGACCACCGAACCGAACACCCCCGTTCGTTTTAAACTGGGTCGCTACCAGCGTTAATAACGAGATCGCGCGCTAGGCGATTGGGAGGTTATTAAACAGCCGAAAATACGGCTTGTATGAAGAGCGGTCTGCTCTTGTCAGCTGTTCCTGTTAAACTGAACTCGTATTCAGAAAGGAGCGAACCCCTTTGAAGGGGCGGAGCTGAAACTAAGGAGGGAAATTCAAAACGCCCCCAAAACAGAGGAAGACAAATTCCCTCTTGTGGTATAAGTGCGTAATTGCAGGGAAAAATACTTCATAGCTAGCGTCTATTGAAGCGTGTCCTCCCGTGCTCCTCCTTGTGGTCAAGTGGTGCTACCCTTGACGTTTGATTCCCGTACACCCTCTAGTGGTTGGGAGGTTGTCCGCCGAGACAACATAAGTGTTTAGCAGCCCTCTGGTGTTTAAAAGTTGTCATTACAGATGAAATTCTTTTAAAATACCTTAGTGTAAAATCTCTGTTCCCCTTTTAAATTGTTATTTTTATTTTTGATAGAGTATCTGAGCGTTTAAAATCTTTATCCCATTTTAGATTTTAATCTGATAACGCCCTCTAGTGTTGAAACTTCCCGCTACAGTGGAAATTCCCACTTGTGTTATATTGTGTCTGCCCGTACCGTGTCGATTGGGATTCCCACCAGCGCCGACTGGTGTCCATTGCTGCTATTGCATTGTAACTTGCTTGTCGCCCTCTGGTGTCCTAGTCTGGTATTACAATTTAAGTTCAACTTAAATACTGAAGCTCGCTGTTGCCATTCAGACTTACCTTCAGTACCCTCTGGTGGAGAAAACTTGCTATCGCAATTGAAATTGTCGACCAGTTCACACTGATAAGACCTGGTATCACAGCTCTAGTGGCTGTCTCTAAACTCTGCACATCTGAATAATTACAAGTAAAGGCTTGGAAGCATAATAAGTTGATACAACTACAGCAGACAGCGTGCAGTAATTAGAGATTGACACTTTAACTCGATACCAGATCACAAACGCAGTTAAAAGAGAGAGTCTTTTAATCTTGCTATTCTTAATAATTCTTTAATTCGGAAAATTCTTTTACTTTCATAATTCCTTAATTGGAAATTATATGTAGGAAAAAATTTCACTTAATTTAAAATTCTTTAATCCAAATTTTTTCGACAATTCTTTAATTCAAAATTTTTAATAATTTTAATTATTGAAAAAAAAAAATAAATTTTTTTTTAAATTTTTTTTTTCCTCTCTTCTTGTATTCACTTGCGTATAGCAACTTTCACTCCACCCTCTTCTACTAACAGACTTCCCTTAGAGACTCACAAGTGAACTCTAACACCATACATACTGGCAGTTACTCTTAGAGCACTCGGTACAGGTGAATTTAGTTCAGATTTAGTTAGAAAAGGGATTAACGGAATTAATCCTAACTAAATAGAAGTAAGTTACACCTCGCAGTTAAAAACACAGCTAACATGGCAGAAGGGACTTTTTCTTCGGAAATATATGTAGAAGGTTTGTGGAATGAGGCATTCTCTGTTCTGACCAGCATCACCAGTGATGTGATGCCTGGACTCGCAGAAACTGTGCAGAAAACCTCACAGGCCCATCGTGACCACATGGTGGCTAAGTGGGTAGAGAACCACTTAACCGACATCCTCAAGGGCAAGCCCCTAACTGAGGCATTAGGTCAAATAGCCCTCCTCGCTGTAGTACAGCTCAGAGCCAGCGAACGTGAGCTTGACGTATCACGGCGACAGCAGGCAAAGGTAGAGGCAGAGTTAAGTCGACTTCAAAGCGAAATAGCTGAAGGGAACACACTGCCCCAGGTCACACCTGATGTGCCACCTAATGCCGCTATAGGAAGACAGGACCAGCAGGAAGATAGTGAGGATCAGGAACCAGACTCAGGGACCGTAACCTTTAGAGCCGCTGCAGCACCTCCTCTGGTATCAACGGGTATTTCCCCTTCCCCTGTGTCTCCTGTCAGTCGTCCCTTACAACGCCCTGCTAGACCCAGAGCACTGCAACCCAGTGTCTGGTCCCCTCAACCTTTACCCTCTCATGGTCCCTCATACAAGGACCTAGATAAAATCGCGCGTAATATAACCCGCTTTGATCCCAAACCTGACGGTTCTAATGATATCTTTCCCTACCTAAAAGATATTGACTTCTACCTCCAAAGGTTCCCCGGGATCACCATAGATGACAGACTATATGTGATTAAACTGACCTCCAACCGAGACGTCAGCAATTTCATTGAACGTCAGCCAGACTATGTAAAAGCGCGATATGATGTGCTGTGCCAAGCATTGGAGGAAGAATTCTCCAATCACCTGTCACAGACCGGACTGGCCGCTGCTTTGAACATAAAACAGCAACGCCAGGAATCCCCTCAGCAATATTATAACCGACTCAGACAGGCGTACTTCGGACCTAGAAATGACTCCGGAATGGAGGAAGAGTTAAATTTCAAATCACTATTTATCCAAAACCTCCATCCCCACACCAGTCATCAGTTGGGAGTCTCAGCTTGCCCTCGCACCCTGTCTAGCAGACAGCTGCGCGATTTAGCACTCAGAGGTTTCCTAAAATCCCAACAAATTCCCAACAGGCGGTCCGAAACACCCCAAGTCTTTAATGTCGACTCCCACTCCTCACATTTAGAGTTAGAAGGTGCCACCCAGGCCGATCCACAAAGATCCACCCTGGACCCTTCCTCCACTCCGTGGACCGGTGAGGGCCCGAAACCTCATCCGCCCTCACACCAATACAAGCGCTACCCTCCTCGCAGGCCAGACAGAAATCACGACAAAGATTTCTGGAACCCTCGGGACAGGGCTGGGTATGGTCGTGACTATTACCCTGTAGAAAACCGCGGTGCGGGCCGTGGAAAACCATCACATCCCCATAAGGGATATGAGCGAACAGCTCCGAACCAGCTTTCTAATTCCTATAGAGAAAAGAAAGAGAAATACTGGTATCAAAATAAAGAAAATCACGCTAAAGACAAGCTTAAAGACAAGGAACTCAGCTCTAAGGAGTTAGAGGACATCCGCCGAATGCTTGTAATGATTTGCAAAGAGAAAAAGAAAAAACCTGACGTTCTTTCTATCACCTCTTCGCGGTCTAACCCAAAGCCATCCTCTAACACCCCAGAAGTGTTAGAGAGTTATGTAGGAGAAGTGACAAGCAAAGCTCCGTCTTGCAGCGCACCGTGCGATCTCCTCGTGACCCAAACAAACACTGAAAACCCGATGATACAGGGGGGTGACTTGCAACCACCCTCCAGTGCTGTTTTAGTTGTTCAGTTAGACGGTAAAGAAGGTTTAACGCCAAATGACCCTTCAGTCATTGAAGGCGACACACCCGTCCGACAATTCATGGGACACCTAACGGAGAAAGGGGTTGCACGCAAATTCTACTTGTCCACCATTGTGGAGAGAAGGCTAGTACATGAGGCCCTGTTGGACACTGCATCAGATGTCACGCTCATGTCTTCCGCCTTATTCCACCAGGTTCGAGCCATTGCGCGGCGTGAAAATCGCGAAATACAGCTCCAAAACTGTTCTCTTAAAATTCAGCCGTATTCACATGCAGGCCTCACTATCCAGTCTATGGCACTAATACACTTAGCCATTGGACCAATGACCTTAGTGCATCCAGTCCATGTGTCTCCTCTCAAAACAATTCCCTTCCTCATCGGCAAAGATCTCCTTAATCGCTTCGAACCACTGATTGACTTCAAAAGGTCAAAGATCTGGGCACAAGTGCGTGAGCCTTTACCCATCTGCACCCCACACCACCGGGAAGCTCAGTGTTGCCGCCTCGAAATCCGGCCTGAATCAATAGGAGATCCACCAAGTCAGATCCCTCACTTCGAGGAAGAGGAAACTGAGCCCATGGCGGCCACACCAGAGACAGCAGTCTCTCCCTGGCCCCCTAGTGCCATGTTAGAACAACGGAACACATTCCTATGCACTTTCACACAGCCGTCCACAACAGACGCTCCAGGCCTTCCCATCGTGAATGGTCTCACAATGCAGGACTATCATGTAGACAATGCAGGCTCTATGGACCAACCAGTCCGCCATAAGCCAAACCCTCTTTAACACTCTGCGCCTCACTCAACCAAATATTCCTTTGGTGAGCAGTCCTTGTCGCTTTCCTCTTAACCTGACATCAAAAGCAATGTCACCCACTGATGGAATTTGCGCTTTAACCGTCCAGTGGAACAAAAGGGTAATCACCCATTATTTCTTAGTCGTCCCTAACTTGCCGCACGACGTTTACATTGGAAGTGACTTCTTGGTGCGCCTCGACGTCCACGTAGACACCCTCAATAGTGTACTGTGGTCTTTGACTGATGTTTCAACGGAAACCTGGTCCTCCGATCTCAGCAACCTAGGCTCAGGACAAACTATTCCCGAGGTATGTCAGGTCACTAACCAAGGTTCACTTGTGGTACCTGCGAACGCAGCAAATGTACCCACCCGCTTAGTCATGCGACCTGGCCAACACTTAAGCCACACGCATGCACTTTTCCAACCGTCACCTCAGTTCTTCGAACTAGGCCTCACCCTCGAAGCCACACCTTTGGTGGAGACGCGAGCAAGATCCACCTATCTATTCGTACGGAACGAAACCACTCAACCCTTAACAATCCCTCACTCATCTCCTCTGGGTTGGTTAGTCAGTACGAAATTCCATGACTTCGAGTTGCGAATTCCGATCATAGGACCAATGCCTGAATCCCTGCTTCTTGATCATGCAGAATCAAAGGTGTTCTACACTCATCCGACACGAGCTGTTGCCCTCTTCTCAGCTCTGGACATGAGTAACGACGCCATTTGCAGGATAGATCTCGCTGACGACAATCAAATGACGATCACGGTTCTTTCCATAGATTCATCCCCGGAATCCTCCCGGGAACCATCTCTTCTTCCCGAAGCGGGAGAAAACACTTCAAATCCACGTACTTCAAAAGAACTATCTGACTCCGAATTTCGTATCCAAGTCGAACAAGTTCTAAAGGAGGCCGACGCCCTCCAAAGCAAAGAAGAACGTGAGAAACTCTGTGAAGTGCTCCTTAAATATCAAAAATCTTTTTCCAAAGATTCAACGGACTGTGGTCTCACTGACATTCATTCAGTACGCATTCCCACTCGTCCAGGAGCACCACCCACATTTGTCCGCCAATACAAAATTCCATTGGCATCCTATGAACCGGTACAAGAAATCATTGATGACTTGCTGGAGAAGGGCATAATTCGACCCTGTAACAGCACGTACTCGGCACCATTATGGCCCGTCATAAAACCAAATGGTAAATGGCGCTTAACCATCGACTATCGGAAACTAAATCAACAAGTTCCCTTGTCTCGATGGCCGATGACACAATTGGAGCAAGAACTTCCCTCGGTCCGAAACGCTAAATACTTTTCCACCATCGATGTAGCCTCTGGCTTCTGGACCATCCCGGTGCAAGCAGAAGACCAACACAAGCTCGCTTTCACTTTCGCAAACCGACAGTACACATTCACTCGGTGCCCTTTTGGATATGCCAACTCACCCGCGGAGTTTAATATTTTCTTAAACAAAGCATGCCCTGATGCCCGCGAGCGAGGCACCCTCATATATGTGGACGACATACTCATGCGTAACCACTCCCTACAGGCACACATTGACGAGATTGATCATGTTCTTGACCAGCTTACAACAGCAGGTGCGAAAATATCACTCTCCAAATGTCAGTGGTGCAGAACAAAAGTGAATTACGTCGGTCTGCTCGTAAGCACTGATGGTGTTGAACCACAAGTGAGTCGAGTGCAAGGGGTAACAAACCTCGCAGCACCCACCAATCTTAAGGAACTCCGCAGTTTCTTAGGAGTATGCAACTACTCACGACAATTCATAGAGAACTACGCGGACCTAGCTCGTCCACTTTATGACCTCCTGAAAAAGGACACTCCGTTCACCTGGGGCGAAGCCCAGGAACACGCCATGCAGGCACTAAAATCGAAACTGTGCACGGCTCCATGCCTTGCCTATCCTGACAGTAGCAAAGAATTCTACCTAGAAGTAGGGTTCTCGAACCACTGTCTCAGCTCCGGTCTGTATCAATTACACGACAGAGACAAACGTGTCATAGCCTATGCTAGTAAAACTATGCTGGCTGCCGAAAACAAATACAGTGACTGCGAAAAAGCACTACTAGCAACAGTGTGGGCAGTCAAACATTTCTCCAACTACCTAGGTGGTCAGAAGGTGATTGTTGAAACTCATCATCAACCAGTCACTTTCCTAAACAGCCAACGAATTCGAGAGGGTGTAGTAACTAACGCTCGAGTAGCATCATGGCTAATGGCTCTCCAAAGCTTTGACTTAGAGGTGCGCTACGCGCAAAACTACAAGAGCCCCCTAGGCACAGGCCTTGCTTCCTGCAGGCGATGCGAAGGAGACATGCCTTCCCAAGTGCCACAAACTCTAGAAACCCTCTTACCTACCGTGGCTAACCACCACTATTTTGATCCTAACACATGCAAAGACCTTGTCACTGCATATGTAGATGGTTGTTCGGTCCGCCGAGAACACACCCTGATGGCAGGGGTGGGTATTATCGGAATAAACGGATGGCCTCACGAACCCCTAAGTTTCAAATTGGGTGCTCAGTCCTCCCAATACGCTGAAATAGCAGGAATTCTCATCACAATCCAGTCTGCGGTCCAGAAAAGCGTAAAAACGTTGGTGATCTGCACAGACTCCAACTACGCACGCCTAAGCTTCACATGCCACTTGAGACTGTGGAAAACCAACAACTACACCACGTCAAACAAAAAGCCAGTTAAACACAAAGAGCTTTTCGCGGCATGCGAACACTTGGTAGACACGCATGACCTGCAGATCTACTGGAAGAAAGTGAAAGGTCACTCCCGAGTCCCGGGAGATGACAAAGAATTCAATGATCAAGCAGATAGCTTAGCCAAACAAGGGGCCCGCGAAGGCACATCGTGGACATTCGATCCCTCCCTTTCTCCAAACCCACCCGACATCGAAGTCCTAGCTGTCACACGGTCTCGAACAGTAACGAAGGCGTCGCCTGACAATGCCAAAACTACCATTGTCTCTATTAACCCTGCTTTTTCGGACGCTGACTTAGTTGCTCTCCAAGCTCGAGACCCATCCATTTCTAAAGTGCTTAGCCACATCTCTGACCCATCTACTAATCCCATCGCAGCACAAGATCTTGACACCATACCAGGCCTTAAAGACCTATACGGCGCCAAAGCGTCCCTCCAAGTCGTCAAAGGCTTGGTAGTTCATGCCACTGACTCGCACACTTCACCTACGTTCGTGGTTCCTCAGTGCCACAGGGGGGTGATGCTGATGCACGCCCATGACTCCCCATCTGCGGGACACAAAGGGGTCAAAGCAACACACCATGCGCTCAGGCAGGTGGCATATTGGCCCCACATGGTAAAAGATGTGGCTGACTACATTAAAGGCTGTCTGGTATGTTGCCAATTTCAACCCTCGAATCCTCTTCATAGAGCCCCCTTGCAAAAGAAAGGAGTATCCTTCCCTTGGTCAAACCTCCAGATAGACTGGGTTGGACCACTCACTCGAACAGTAAGAGGTAACAAGTACTTCCTCACAGTCACGTGTGCATTCACTAAATGGGTAGAATGCCTCCCCGCACCGAATGACACAGCGCTAACCACTGCATACTTACTGATGAACCATGTCTTCTCACGGTTTGGCCTACCCAGCCGTGTCGACTCTGACAGAGGGACACATTTCACAGCTGAGGTCATGCAGCAGCTCTGGCAACTCTTAGGAGTAAAAGCCAGCCTTCACATTAGCTACCATCCTCAAAGCTCAGGTCAGGTAGAACGAGCCAACCGAACTGTTGTTAGCATACTAAAAAAGTACGTAGCAGCAAACCAACGAGACTGGGATGTCAAACTCCCCCTCGTACTGATGGCCATACGGGCGACCCCACACGACGCGGTCGGGGTCTCACCCTTTGAGTTGATGACAGGGAGACAAATGACTCTACCTCTACATCTGTTATATCAGCCAGGTGAAGATAGCATAGCCGTAGCCTACACCACTCATCAGTATATGGAGGATCTGCAGAAACACCTCAAAGCCACCTTTGCCTTTGCCCAGCAGAAACTGGAAAAAAGTGCAGAAGGTCGCAAAGCGTACTACGATCACAAAGCATCCCACGATGAACTCCAAATAGGGGACAAAGTATGGTACTACATCTTTGTCCAACCTGTTGGAAGGTCGCGAAAAACAGGGGGGAATTTGGCCCGCAAATTCCTACCCCGATGGTCCGGTCCCTATAAGATAACAGACAAACTGTCCCCCGTTGTTTACAGGATCAAAATAAACAAAGCTCGGGGCAGTACCGAATTCAAATGGGTCCACCGCAACCAAATCCGACCACACACAACCCCCATGGGACTTGTAGGGGATACTAACGCTTGTGTTAGATCATAAACGACAGAACCAAAGGCAGGAAGGGTGTTAGTTAACAAACAACTATAACCTTCTACTCACACCTTAGTTCTCCTATCCCTTTTCCCTTTTTCTCTCACTCTTTAGCAGGCAACGAGCTTCTAACCAGACTGAGGACACTCAGGGTGCAAGACCCTAGTCCCTCATCGTCAATTATTGTAGAGTGCTTACCCTAGGAAATTTTTATCAAAAAGGGGGGTATCGTGAAAATTTTATAATTTATCTAAACGACTCGCCGTAAATACCCTAAATCTAATCATGAGCATCTCTTCCAGTAGGATGGCCCCGCTGCTCATTCTCCTGATCATCGGCTCCCTAGGAATCGCCGTGCTCCCTGAAGTGATCGAACCAGGTCCTGACTCAGGAATAATACTGAAAGACCAGCCGGGACTGCTAATCACTAATTGCCGCCTCCATACCCAGAGAGTATTTGTACGGTTGAATCCCGCCGAAGCGTGTAGCAAAAACCTACCGATAACCACGCTGCAGACTGGCCGGAATGGAGTTAGATGGACTGAGGAAGCTATCAGCCATGCTGAAGCCGACGTAACTCACATGCTCCGCCAGCTACAAAAGTTTACCGTAACGCAATCAGAACTAAATGGTTTTAATAAACGACCTAAACGCTTCATAGGCGGATTACTAATGGCAGCTGCAACTGTGGGATCACTACTGAGTCTCGGAATGTCCGCCGTCAATGCCGTCAATGTAGCCACTGTTAAACGTCAAGTAGGGGAATTGCAAGCGGAAATTCCGAACATTAAAACCCAATTAGACAAACAGCAGCAGCACCTGCAAACCATTGGGCAAACCCTACGTGGCACCGTCGTAGTGCTCAACGCTCACAGTGTCGCTTTGAACAAAACGCTCCAGACGGTTAACTCCATGCTTTCAGTAGTACAACTTGACCTTGCCCACATCCAGCTTGTGAATATGTTATTGTCTGATATGCTACAAGAAATCAGCTCCTCTGTAGATAGCCTAGCCATGGGGAGAATCCCTCCCTACCTGGTGCCCCTATCCTTAGTACAGGAGATTTTATCCACAGCAACTCGAGAAGTAGTTACTGATCTCCAGGCCCACCTAGCCTATACCTTAGGTAGCGCCATCCCAATTTATGTTAATCCTCAAGACCGAGAATTAGCATTCATTATTAACCTTCCCATAATGGCGCCTGAAAACATATACCGTTTGAAAGATGTTGTCAACATTGGTTTCTGGCAAGATTCTGCCTACGTTCGTGTGAAAACAACATCTCTTGTAGCATACCAAGACGATAACCCTGACCTATATCTGGTACCCAATTTGCTTATGTGCACACTCACTAAAGACATTCACTACTTGTGCCCTAGCAAACCTTTCATTCGTGACAGCACAAATGGGATCTGTGGCCTTAAGCCTATGATGAGTAATACTCAATGCCCGGTAGTCGTCACGCCCCAACGTTTGGTAACCAGTACTCAAGCTGAAATTGTTGGAAATCGTTGGTTGGTTAACACCCCCTTTAGAGAGGCCCTACTAACCTATGATCAACATGACACCTCAGAAAGGGTACTCCTTCCTAGCCAAACCTTCTGGGTAGACGTCCCCGTAAACGCAATCTTACATGTAGGAGACTTGGCCCTGTATCACCTAAACCCTGACCAATATGAGAGCGACATAGAAATCTCAGAGTTCTTCTCCAAACACACCATCGAGCTAGATACTAAAACCCTAACTCGCCTAGAATATGAGGGAACCCAAGTCATTGACCTAACCCCCATAGATAACACTCTTAGAGAACTATCGTCTCAACCCCTATGGCCAGTTCAGCCTGTCACCTATGCATGGTCCACCCCGGACACCTTACTAGTTACCCTGGTAGGATTAGGATATCTTTTGACCTTTGGTATAGCTTGGTTCTATTTCAAACGCACTCGAGCCCTCCAGAGCAGGTTAGAAACTTGGTCTAATAAAATGGTCAAATTCGTTAGACATAAGAGAGCCCAGAGAGGTGAACCCCCAAGTTTTAGATATGAAGCCGAAGGCCATGTCGAAGAATCAGCTCTCGAGGTTGCGTTTGAACAAGACCTACCCCTAAATAATTAGGATCCCTTCAGCATGCAAACATACACATTCCATATACACCCATACACTAATAGGAATACATCAGCTCTGGAAATGTGTTTGAATATGCTTGCTGACCTCACCTTCCTCCACAGCAAAAGTTCTTTTCAGCTCCATGATCCCTGACGAACCATAAAACTGAAAAGAAAGGGGGGAATGTAGTGGAGTATGGACCAAATATGAATACCAGATCGAAATGAAGAAATGAAAAGTTTTGGATTATTTTTGGATTAGTTTTGGCCTTGAAAATTGCAGCTCGACTGCTCACATCCAGTTCGAAGTTTTGAAGAGTTGCGAGGACTCTACAGAAGTAACGGACCACTGAAAAAGAGAGGACGCCGACGAGAAAACTTTGAACAACAAACACTCTCTCCTCCACGACGACGACGAAACAAAGGAAAAACTCAGAGACTTCATTTAAAGCTTACGAGAGACGTCTCGAAATTAGCTAAGAGTATGAAGTTTTACTAATACGTCGAGTAATTTGAATATCTTTCTTTTCTTTTAATCTTGTTTATGTTTATTACCTATCGAAGTGTGATCTCACGAGTGATCAAAGCGGGTGAAACTTATTTGTGGCCAAAGTAAGGTATCAACCGTTTGAGTAATCGATAACAGATATATTAACGTTATAAGCTGATTCCTGAAGACATCAATCCTGGAAAGCTGAACAACGAGACTAGCTAATACTCTGAAAAAGCCTCTCCACTACGGTGGAAAACCAGCCACGCCTGTGAAAAACCGAAGAAGGGAAATCTCGATCGACGCAGCTCAGCTCGGAATCGAGAGTCTTCAAATCGACTGGAAAGAGATCCTCCATAAGCGAGCCTGTTTCTCACCACGTGGGAACGACGAGAACACCCCGGGACACGGAGATTAAACAGCAGGACGCGACGGCTCGGTGAAACGGCGAACGAGTAAGCTAGCGTATTTAACACCTTTTCCAGGAGCTGATGTCTAAATAAACCCTCTTTATAATTTACCATTTATTAACCTTAGTTAGCAACAATTTAATCACAAGACAGTAGTGCCTAGCTCACCTTTAAGCTTGAATCAGTTCCCCCTGCCGGACACCGTGAGATTACAAGGTTGTGCTATGTTAATTAAATACTTCTCTTTATTAATAAAACTCTCATTATTTGAAATCACAGTGTTTGCAATTTGTTCATTAGAATTTCTGAAAATCCTGAAGAACTCATTTAGCATGATTATTATTCATTCTCAAACTAATTATTAATGTTCTAATTGCTTAAACCAATTATAAATCTTAATTAATTTCATTAAGTCAAATATCAGAGGTTGAAGGAGTTTGAATAAATTCAAGGCTATAAAACAAATTATAAAATTATATGTATATGTATTTGTGGTGTTCCTTACTACACTACAGGAGTACCGTCTCATCACAGGATCGACCTTAAACCGTCTCATTACAGGATTGACCTTAAACCGTCTCATTACAGGCGCGACCTTAAACCGTCTCATTACAGGATCGACTTTAAACCGTCTCATTACAAGGTCAACCTCATACCGTCTCGTTACAGGAGTGACCTTATACCGTCTTGTTACAGGATCGACCTTATACCGTCTAATTACAGCATCAACCTTATACCGTCTCATCACAGGATCGACATTATACCGCCTCATCACAGGGTCGACCTTAAACCGTCTCATTACAGGATCGACCTTAAACCGTCTCGTTACAGGATCAACCTTATACCGTCTCATTACAGAATAGGCTCCATACAGCTTCATTACGTATCGACCTAATACCGTCTTATTACAGGATCGACCTTAAACCGTCTCATTACAGGAGCGACCTTAAACCATCTCGTTACAGGATCGACCTTAAACCGTCTCATTACAGGATTGACCTCCTGCGTGAGCCTAAGAGCTATGTTGTCGGGGGCAATAGCCCCTGGTAGGGTCTCCCAAGACAAACTGGTCCTAGGTGGTGGGACAAACAAAGAGTTTTTCATAAAGATCCAGATGAAAAATACAACAGAGACACAGCTTCCCTATGGATAGCAGTTCAGAGGATTTCCATTTCCATTTCGGTCATGGAACAAAGGGCCAGCTCTTTACCCTCACTAGGATTCTGAAGGGTGCGTGGGAGTTTGCTCAACCAGTCTACATGTGTTTTGTGGTTCTGGAGAAAGCATTCGACCATGTCCAGTCTGAGATGGACTCAGTCAGGGCTGCCCGTTGTCACCACATTTCTCAACATAGATTGAGCAAGAGATTGACAGGTGGATCGGTGCAGCGTCATCAGTAATGCAGGCCCTGTACCGGTCTGTTGTGGTAAAGAGAGAGGTGAGCAGAAAAGCAAAGCTCTCGATTTACCATTCAATCTACGTCCCAACCCTCTCCTATGATCATGAGCTTTGGGTAGTGACTGAAATAATGAGATCGTGGGTACAATCGATGTCATACTGCTTCATTACAGGATCAACCTTATACCACTTCATTACTGGATTGACCTTATACTTTTTCATTACAGGATTGATGTCATACTGCTTCATTACAGGATCTACCTTATACCATTCCGTTACAGGATTGATGTAGTACTGCTTAATAACAGGAAAAACCTTATACCATTTCATGATAGGATCTACTTTATACTGCTCCATTATAGGATCACTGCCATACCACTTCATTACAAGATCAACCTTATACAATTTTATTGCAGGATGAAGCTTATACCATTTCATTATAGGATCAACCTTAAACTGTTTCATTACAGGATCAACCTTAAACTGTTTCATTACAGGATCAACCTTTATACCGCTTCTTTACAGGATTAACCTTGTACTGCTTCTTTACAGGATTGACCTTATATGATCCAGAATCAATGTCATACTGATTTATTACAGGGCTGAACTTATACCGCTTCATTACAGGATCAACCTTGTGCCACTTAATTACATGGTCAATCTTATACCGCTTCATTACAGGAATGATGCCATACCGCTTCATTTACAGAATTGACTTTACAGGATTGATGTAGTATCGCTTCATTACAGGATTGACCTTGTACCTTTTCATTACAGGATCTACGTCGTACTGCTTCATTACAGGATTGACCTTATACCACTTCATTATAGGATCAACACAGTAACGCTTCATTACAGGATTGACCTTATACTTTTTCATTACAGGATCGACTTTATACCACTTCATTATAGGAACGACATAGTACTGCTTCATTACAGGATCAACCTTATACCGTTTCATTACAGGATCGATGCCATTTTGCTTCATTACATGATCAACCTTATACCACTTTATTACAGGACAGGTGCCATACAGCTTCATTACAGGATTGACTTTAAATTTGCATTTATTTGTACAATGTACAACCATATGTGTCTTTTGCATTTAACCGACCTGTGGCAGTGAACTCACACAAATGCATTAAGGACTGTAAACACACACCCAGAACGGCAGGCAACTAGGGAAATTTGGTGCCTTGCTCAAGGGCCCCTAAGCCATGGATTAAGGTAGGATGACAGTGCTGTTCCTTCGCTCCCACTGCACCTAATTTTCCGTTTGCTCTTGGGAATGGAGACAAAAACCTATCAATCAATTAAATTTTATTTATATAGTGCTTTTCACAACAAAGTTGTCTCAGCTGTACAGAGATCTATGTCCAATTCTCCTATGAGCAAGCCATGGGCAACGGTGGCAAGGAAAAGCTCCCTTAGTGCACAAAGATGAAACCTTAGGAGGAACCATGACTTATATGGGGGAACCCATCCTCTTCGGGTTAACAGAACAGAAGTAAAAGTGAACTGATAGATGGTGAGTTAGAGTGATTTGAAGGCAAAACATTAGTGATTGCAAATGAGGAAGGAGGAGGTAGGCAGTGTACCTGTGGCAGGGTAAAAGCAGGGGCAGAGTTAATTTGGGATAAAACGGCATCCTTAAATGCATGATGCTGTAGGTGAGACAAGGCCAGAATCTTGTACAGGGGACACAGAGTCAAGGGCTGCATCAGGGCAACGCCAGAAGAAGAGCAGGACATCATGAGGCAGGAGAAAGAAAACCAGACAAGGGGGGAAAAATAAAAGGGTTAATAGGTTTATGATAAAGCAGGGACAAAACTGCCCTGCAAAAAGCATCTAAAGGCCAGGTAAGAGAACCCAGTAACAGACACACAGGAGAGAGAGAGTGCAGTCTGGTTGGTGGTTACCAGAAGGCTAACTTTAAAAAAGCTGTAACTATGGTAGTAAGACAGGGTTAATACAAAGTAGTGATAAAATGTAAAACCAGCTCTAACCCCAGTAGAGAAGGAGTAACCTGAGAATAAATGATCAACAAAAATCCTGTGTGAAAACTGAGTGTGTCTGAGCCCCAAACAGTAACTGGAAGCTATCCCAGAGCTGAGTAGCTTTGTGAGAAAAGGCTTTTCCTACTTCAGTGTTTTCTTAATGCAAGGAACTAAGAGTAGATGGGCGTCTTACGAATGAAGTTTGTGTCGGGACGTGAGGTAAGTTCAGTAAGATGCCCTAAATCATTGAGATTGGTAAGCTAAGAACAGTCAATGGGAAATGTACAGGTATCCAGTGTAGGGGCGAGACAACTGGGATTATATGGTTAAATTTACTAGCTCTAGTGTACACTCTGGCTGCTGCATTTTGAACTAACTCAAGCTTGTGTAACATTTTGCTCATGCTTCCTGCTAGGAGTGTGTTGCCGTAGTCTTGATGTGAAGTTATAAAAGCATGCCCCAGTTCTGCATTGTTTAAGGATAAAATATGACAAATTTTGGCAACATTGTGTAAGTGAAAGAAGGCTTTGACTGTATTAGATATGTGTGTATCAAATCAAAAACTACCCACAATTTTTAAATGATGGTACTGTGTATTACTTTTGAATTATCACGATTAATATTTCTGAGTGAATGTTATGAGATTCTGAGTATCTGTACCTAGTAAAAAAAGACCTCAGTTTTATCATAATTTAACATGAAAAAATTTAGCATCATCCAGTCTTTAATTTCAGTTAGACATTCTGTTATTTTACGTAGACAAGCAACATCATTAGGTTTGGCTGATATACACAGTTGTGTGTCATCAGCGTAACAGTGGAATTGAATACCATGCTTACGGATTAGTCTACCCAGTGGCAGCATGTAGAGTGTGAACAATACAGGGCCAAGCACTGACCCTTGTGGAACACCATATTTAACTAAAGTATGATTAGAGGATTTATTATTCAGATAAACAAATTGATAACGGTCAGCTAAATAGGATCTGAACCAAGAGAGGGCAGATCCTTTTATTCCTACCAAATTTTCCAGGCTATCAAGAAGCATCACATGATCTATGGTATCAAACGCTGCACTAGGTCAAGCAGCATCAAAATAGAGATACAGCCCTTATCAAGTGAAAGAAGGAAGTCACTAGTTAGTATTGTTAGAGCCATTTCTGTGCTGTGGTTTGGTTTAAATCAAGACTGAAAAATTTCATGAATATCAATAGCACAACATTGTCTAGAATTTTAGCAATAAGAGAGAGGTTTGATATTGGCCTGTAGTTTGTGAGCTCAAGGGTCAAGATTGTTTTTTTTTTAAATAAAATTAACAAACCAATACCCCACCTAACTGACCCACAGACAGCTCTAACTTACCCAAGTTAAACTGAGTCTGGTTGGGGGTTTTTGTAAGACGTCTGAAATTCTGCCTGTAGGCTTCTGAACTAACTCATATGCCTGAAGAATAGTATTTTTCATGACGTCATAATCCAAGCTCTGCTCCAGTGACAGAGAGGAACAAACCTCCTGAGCCTTGCCCACTAACTTGCACTGAAGCAGCAGAGACCACAAGACTTTAGGCCAACTAAGAGTGGTAGCGATCCGCTCAAAAATTGGAAAATTTGCCTTCCTCCTCATTGTCCCTGAAAGCAGGAACCAGACTGATCTGCCGACTCACATCAAAATCCTACGCTGTACTTACGGCCGATGAGCGAGCTGGAGAGCAACCAGAAATATGATGATCCAGAATGCTGCAGCACGCCTGGTTTTCAACCAGCCTAAAAGAGCACATGTCACGCCCCTATTAGTTAAGCTGCATTGGCTACCCTTAGCTGCTTGCATCAAACATAAGTCACTAATGATGGCCTTCAGAGTATTCACTGGCTCTGCTCCCATCTACCTCAATAGACTCTTAAAACCATATGTTAGCACCCGCCCTCTTCGTTCCTCAAAGGAGCGCCAACTAACACGGCCCACCCCCCGTACAGGTCAGTCGAGGCAATTCTCATCTCTGGTACCACGCTGGTGGAACAAGCTTCCAAGCACTATCAGAGCAACAGAAACCCTCTCCGCATTCAAGAAATCCTTGAAAACCCAGCTCTTCTGAGAGTATCTCTTGCACTGAAAGTCTTTCTTTAATGCACTTATTACTTCCTGCATATTGCACTCAGTGTTAGGTAATTTGTATAAATTGTGCTATAGTTTGAATGTTAGATCCTCTTTTGTAAGTCGCTTTAGATAAAAGCATCTGCCAAATGCATAAGTGTAAATGTAAATGAAATAGAAAAAAGGATGATCCCCAAATTCTGTTACAACCCAGGCTAGGGTTGAGCCGTAACAGAATAAGGTGCGTGTTGGGGTTAATGTATGGGAAATGAATAACTGTAACAGAGATGAAAATGCAGACAAAAATGTGGAGGAAAAGGAGACACACAGAAACACAGAATGGATAATGAATAGAATATATATTGTAGATGTGATATTTACAAAGACACAAACACCAGTGAACTTCAGGATGGCCTTTTGCCGACAAAAATAACAAACACCCAACTAACTGACCCACAGACAGCTCTAACTTACCTAAGTGAAACAAAAAGGAAACAAAAAACAATGTCTTAACACACATAAAACCCACTCCCAAAACAAATGGCAGCAGACCCTACTCTGGAGAAATACATATATATATACACAGTGTTACAAAACCTTTGCAAAAATATAAATGTAGCATCATTAACAAAACAGGGGCAAAACAAACTCATAGTTGAAGTAGAAATGTCACAAAGTCAAAACCTAGAAACACACAGAATTCAAGATGCACAACACCATCACAAAAGTACAGAGCATGAACATGGCTCGCTAGCAGGGTTCACAAAGGTGCTGAGATGACGTACAGAAAACGGTGACAGAACACAGGGACTGGAGTGTGGAACGGACTCAGGAAGCTGAACAAATACATGGACTGGATTTTGGAATGAACTCTGGAAAGATGAACAAACACACGAACTGGAACAGACTGCATAACCTAAAATTTAACAGAGATGGAGAGAGAGAGAGAGAAAACATACACATACATAACGCAGCATAACAATGCAATTCAGAAAAATTCTCCATTTACATTTATAGTTACAAACAACCAGTTTTAAGGCTCGTGTGCTGTCACTATACCATGGAGATAGCTTTTTTCTCTGAATTGTTTGGTCTTGATTGGTGCAACACTCTCTAGGTTTGTACACAGCGCAGTCTGTAGGTTGTTTGTAATGAGCTCGAAGTCATTAAGGTGAGAAATGGTGATAAGGTCTGGAAGGTTATTGATAAAAGCACTAACAGTTGAGGTTGTTATAGTGCACTTTCTGTGTGGCTGTGGAGCAATTTCATATATGATTAGATGTTGATTAAAGATGATCTGATGTAGTGAGAGGTTGGATAGATTCTCTTTCAATGCTCCATGTTAACACTAGGTCCAATGTGTTTGCATCAATAAGTGGTCCCAGTAACACTGAGTGAACCCTAGCGAATCCAACATGGATTCAAATGCAATTTTAAGCGGATCATGGTCCTTCTCAAAGTGAATAAACTTTCACTCCTAAGCCCTGTTCTCTCACTATTAGGCCACGGCTGCACAGTTATACTGTTTCATTATAGGACTGACGTCACAGCACTGTTTCCACTGTCCTCCAGAACATCGTCTATCACTTTGTCCACTGTATAGCACTGTGTCTTCATGCAGGGAATTCTCTGGACTTTTAGGAAATAGGTGGAGTGTCCCTATAATGTCCTCTGCTGGAGGTTAAATTACTGCAGTGTTTTCGACAGTGTTTACGTTTAACATCCTACTTCTGACATGATATTCCCCTACTTTCCACTCCTCTCTCTCTCTCTCTCTCCTTCCATGTTTCCCTCCGTCTGTCTGTTTTTTCTGTAAATCTCTCATTCACAAATAGAGGCCAAAAGAGGCTCAGCTGCATGGGATTAACTTCGATTTGACTTTATTTATTTATTTTACTGATTACAACTCAACCTACACACACACAAACACACACACGAAAACCCCGCCCCTTTATCCCCTCCCCTTGTGACTGCCTATTGCTGATCTCAGTCCTCTGTGTAAAAGTGTGTGCGTGCTGTGGAAGAAGGGACGAAAGAGAGTAGAGTGACGTTGGGTAAAAGAAAGAGGAGGAGGAAGATAAAACAGAACGTGTGCACTTTTCCAGTGCAGCAGAAAATAAGCTGAAAGGGAAGAATAAAAAATAGCTCATCTGTGGGCAAAGTGAGTGAGAGACATTGGGTTACATAGGGAAGGATATAAAGAAGGTCTAAGTGCTTTTCTTTTGGAGCTGGAGATGGAGACCCCTGGGCCCATGGATGTCCCCTCGGAGCAGAAAGAGAGAAAAAAGATCCAGTTTGCTGTTCCATCCACAGCTCCCACACAGCTGGACCCCAGGCAGGTGGAGATGGTAAGTGAGAACCAGAGGAGAACCTCCTACGCCCAGATTAGTGCTGACACAGCAAATGTTTCACAATAAAATCTTAATGTTGCATTAATGTGTGCAGGAAGGTTTGTAGACACTGCTCGTCCTGAGCTGAAATAGTTAATGTCAACAGACTCTGTCTCTTCTGAGTTCACTCTGGATATCAGAACATTACTGTGAGGATTTAAAGATTCTCAATGATGTAAAACTTAATGAGGGCGAGTTCAGAGAGCTTTATTCCCCTCTTCATTCCTCACTTTATTTCCCTCTTTATTCTCCTCTTTATTTCCCTTTTCTCTATTCCCCAATTATTCCCCTCTTTATTCCCTGCTTATTCCAACTCTATTAACAGTGGTGACCCGAGGCTCATGGGCTGCTGCTCCAAATTGTCCTGTTCCACTGAGATGATTGGAGTCGGAGTAGAAGTCAAAATAAGATGTTTCTACAAACATTTGGAGAGTGTGTGGAAAGTCTGTTCCAGACTTCAAATACAACTTTTACAAGTTGCAAATGTTATTTGTAATAATAAATAAGTAATAATAATAATAATGAATTGTAATAATATTCCAGCACCAGCACTAATGTGAGTGTTAATGTATGTGTTTTAGGGCACTGACGAGAAAGAGAGAGACGCTGCTGTCTGTCTCAGTTATTTTCTCAGTCTCAGTCTGCGTCTGAGTCTTTTTCTCTGTCTCATTCTTCTCACCATCGGTCTAGACTCAGTCTGTTTCTCACACTGTCTCACTCTGCTGATTGCTCTTTGTCTTACTCTCCATCTGCTGCTCGGTTTCAGGCTTGGTTTTAGTCTTTTGCTGCACCTCAGTTTTGATGTCTATTCCAGTCTGCTGCTCAGTTTCCATTTCACTCTCCATCTAGACTCAGCTACATTCAGTTTTTCTGCTGTTCTTTCTCAGTACAGTCTCCGTCCAGACTCGGCCTCATTGTCACTACAGTCTCTGTCCAGACTCAGCTTCATTCTCAGTTTGTCTGCTGTTCTTTCTCAGTACAGTCTCCGTACAGACTCAACCTCATTCTCACTACAGTCTCTGTCCAGATTCAGCTACATTCTCAGTTTGTCTGCTGTTCTTTCTCAGTACAGTCTCTGTCCAGACTTGGCCTCATTCTCAGTTTGTCTGCTGTTCTTTCTCAGTACAGTCTCTGTCCAGACTCAGCTACATTCTCAGTTTGTCTGCTGTTCTTTCTCAGTACAGTCTCCATTCAGACTCGGCCTCATTCTCACTACAGTCTCTGTCCAGACTCAGCTTCATTCTCAGTTTGTCTGCTGTTCTTTCTCAGTACAGTCTCCGTCCAGACTCGGCCTCATTCTCACTACAGTCTCTGTCCAGACTCAGCTTCATTCTCAGTTTGTCTGCTGTTCTTTCTCAGTACAGTCTCCGTACAGACTCAACCTCATTCTCACTACAGTCTCTGTCCAGATTCAGCTACATTCTCAGTTTGTCTGCTGTTCTTTCTCAGTACAATCTCCATCCAGACTCGGCCTCATTCTCAGTTTGTCTGCTGTTCTTTCTCAGTACAGTCTCTGTCCAGACTCAGCTACATTCTAAGTTTGTCTGCTGTTCTTTCTCATTATAGTCTCTGTCCAGACTCAGCTACATTCTCAGTTTGTCTGCTGTTCTTTCTCAGTACAGTCTCCATCCAGACTCGGCCTCATTCTCACTACAGTCTCTGTCCAGACTCAGCTACATTCTCAGTTTGTCTGCTGTTCTTTCTCAGTACAGTCTCCGTCCAGACTCGGCCTCATTCTCACTACAGTCTCTGTCCAGACTCAGCTTCATTCTCAGTTTGTCTGCTGTTCTTTCTCAGTACAGTCTCCGTACAGACTCGACTTCATTCTCACTACAGTCTCTGTCCAGATTCAGCTACATTCTCAGTTTGTCTGCTGTTCTTTCTCAGTACAGTCTCTGTCCAGACTTGGCCTCATTCTCAGTTTGTCTGCTGTTCTTTCTCAGTACAGTCTCTGTCCAGACTTGGCCTCATTCTCAGTTTGTCTGCTGTTCTTTCTCAGTACAGTCTCTGTCCAGACTCAGCTACATTCTCAGTTTGTCTGCTGTTCTTTCTCAGTACAGTCTCCGTACAGACTCGACCTCATTCTCACTACAGTCTCTGTCCAGATTCAGCTACATTCTCAGTTTGTCTGCTGTTCTTTCTCAGTACAGTCTCTGTCCAGACTTGGCCTCATTCTCAGTTTGCCTGCTGTTCTTTCTCAGTACAGTCTCTGTCCAGACTTGGCCTCATTCTCAGTTTGTCTGCTGTTCTTTCTCAGTACAGTCTCTGTCCAGACTCAGCTACATTCTCAGTTTGTCTGCTGTTCTTTCTCAGTACAGTCTCCGTCCAGACTCAGCTACATTCTCAGTTTGTCTGCTGTTCTTTCTCAGTACAGTCTCTGTCCAGACTCGGCCTCATTCTCAGTTTGTCTGCTGTTCTTTCTCGGTACAGTCTCCGTCCAGACTCGGCCTCATTCTCAGTTTGTCTGCTGTTCTTTCTCGGTACAGTCTATCCAGACTCTGCCTCATTCTCAGTTTTTCTGCTGTTCTGTCTCGGTACAGTTTCTGTCCAGACTCTGCCTCATTCTCAGTTTGTCTGCTGTTCTGTCTCAGCACAGTCTCCGTACAGACTCAGCCATATTTTCTCAGTTTTAGTTTGCTGTTCTGTCTCAGTCTCTGTCTCAGTACGGTCTCTACAGTCTTTTTGAATCTCGGTCTCAGTCACTGTCTCCCTCTCACTAGAGTCTCTCTTTTGTTCGTCTTTGTCTCACTTCAGTCTGTCTTAGTATAGTCTCTATATTAGTCTGCCTCATCTGTCTCTGTCTCACTACAGTCTCTGCCTTATTCTCTGTCTCACTATGGTCTATGCATTAGTCTCAGTCTCTGTCTTATTCTCAGTCTAATCTTCAGTGATTAATGATTGTTTTACTGGCATTAACCTTTTCATTCCTGTGCTCCTCTGAGATTGATGACTATGTAAATCCACTGTAGACTTGAACATGGGGAAATTTCCTGACCACAGGAGGGTGACCTCTATCATCATTCTCTCAATGTAAACACACAACCCCCATTCTCACCCCCCACTGTCCCCCCACAACCTTCTCCCTCTGCTCCTGCTTGGAGCATGCCGACCACAGGCACTGGTCTGTAATACATGGTTATACCAGAGAACGTCAGGACTCCACTCCTGGCCTCAGAGACGAGACACCAGTGATGACCCCACTCTCTCTCACTCTCTCACTCAATCTTTTTCTCTCTCTCTCTCTCACACACACACACACACACACACACACACACACACACAGAGTTGTTATACAATGTCTGACTTGCACATTACACACACTCAGACATGACACACACAGATATTCTCTTACACACACACACACATACAGGCGAAGATATTCAGCTCCTCTGGGAAGACTTTAGCTGTTGTGAAACATAGCAGATATTTATTACAGAGGTGTTAATGGTGGTTTAGTGACTGAACCCTTTACAGATGTGTTAACATTGTTTTGAGAAAGGTTTCCTCTTGTTAATGACTTTGGTGATGTTTTGTCCTCTAATGATGTGTTAATATTGTCTTTGACATCCTCAGCTGATGTGTTATAGTTGTCTTGGTTGAGCGATTGTCCTCCACTAATGCAGTGAATAGGGATTAAGCTGAAAAAAAGTGGAGTAGTCCTTTAATGGCTCAGGATTTATGGAGCTAGCTGAGAGCTAGTGAGGATTAGAGTGAGTTACTGAAACAGCTGTGTTTTTAATAGCCAGCGGCCATGCTCCGGGGGAGAGTGGGGGCTGTATTTTGATTGTTGTGCTTGTGCAGGTGAGGTTGGTGCTGGTGTGTGCTTAAGGTCAGGTTTGTTTGGTGACTCCTGGTGTCACATTACTATCATCACATTTAAAGGTGCAGTATGGTATTTATGCAGTGATTTTTGTCCACATTATGAAACTCAACAATCAACAAATCTGTTTTAAACCTGGCTGCACTGATGGGTAGGGAGCTAGGCATGTAACTGGAAGGTTGGCGGTTCAATCCCTTGAGCTGGCAGGTCATGACTGAAGTGCCCTTGAGCAAGAAACGTAACCCCCAGCTTCTCCCCAGGCGCCGTGGCTAGGGCTTCCCACCGCTCTATGCACTGCTCACTGCCCCCTAGTGCTCACTAATGTGTGTGTGTGTGTGTGTTAATGTGCGTTTTACTGCACGGATTGGGTTAAATGTAGAGAACAAATGCCTCTGTGTGCAGCACCGTGGCCAATAAAGTTATTCGGATTCTAATTCATCAGCAGCTTCTACTCTTCTGGGAAGAGTGCTGCTACTTCGTACATTTATTTTAAAGCACATCAGTTTCCACTGTTATGCTGATAATGCGCAGCTGTACACATCACATCAGCCACATCAGCCAAACCTGGTAAACTTAGATGAATTCAGATCATGGACTGTATAAAAGGTGTAAAACACTGGATGTCACATGATTAGATTCTACTGAAATGTGAGAAGAGGTTCTCCAGCAGCTAAAAACCTCAAGGCCATAACGGATCCAGATGTATCATTTGACACACACATCGATAACAGTAATAGAACAGCTTTACCTCACTCTTAAAATATAATTATAAGATAACAATCTTAACGAATGCCTGATTCCTGCCTGATGCAGAGAAATTAGTGCCTGCCTTTATTCTTTCAGAGTGACGTTATTGTGACACACTGCTGTCAGGACGTTCAGCTAAAACCCCAGTAAATTTCAGGGAATCCAGACTCTGCAGACAGAGTCCTTCACTAAAACTCAGCCCTGCACTGGCCTGCAGTGATTATACAGTCCTTTTATTGACATACAAAGCCCTGTGTGGATCTGAACACCTGCTGGAACTCATTTCCTGTTCTGAACCATCAGGTCCACTCAGATCACAGGATGCTGGCTTTGTACTCTTTCCAGAATTCAGAAGACTTCAGACAGGGAAGAGCTTTTTCATATAAAGTGCCTGGAATAATCCTACAGTTAATGTTTGGGACCTCCATGACCTTCATGGCTCTAAGACTGCTTCTGCCTGCACTTTTAAATAAAACTTATTTTATTGCTAGTTTTCTAAGTGGTTTGGCCAGAGGAGGATGGGCCACACTTGATTTCCTAATTGGGTCTCTGCCTCCAGCTTTGAGGAAGCTTTGTTTGTGTCAGTCTCACCTTTGGTTCATATTTTGTTTTATATTTAATTCTAAATTTCCTTAAATAGCTGACATTGCTCATAAGAGCAGATGTGTTTGAATGTTTTAGATGTAAAAGTGTTAAAGTGGAACCATTAAATTACTTGCTGATGTTAAATTCAGGTTTTTAACCCTGAGTTTTTACCCTCTCTGCTGTAGATCTCTCTAAACTCAGAACAGCTCTGATCATTTCCTTTTTGTTTTCCATTGCTCCATAAGCACTCTCCTCTCTCTGTTTACAGCTGTCACTGATGGGGGCATCAGATCGTGCTGGTTACTGTCAGAGTTGGGTTTGTAGCTAGGCTTGGCGCTGGTGTAAGGGTTGGTGGGGGATTAGAGTTAGGGATAAGGACACTGTCACTGTTCAAAGTGACCTCACTGTGTCTGAAGTGGAGCAGTCGTTCCACTAAAACACAGGAGGAATTTATAAACAAAAGATTTGGTAAGACTTTCCTATTAAAGTTGCTGCAGTGTTAAAATGTGTGTGTGTGTGTGTGTCTGTGTGTGAGGTTCAGCTTTCTGTCCTGAGCTGTATTAATTTTAGTCTGGGATAAAGTGGGTCAGGTAAAGAGCACGTCTCTGCTGGTCAGCAGGAATCAGGCCAAACACACACACACACACATACACACACACACACACAGGAAGGGAGAGATCTAAGTGGAAACGTAACAGTCATAAGGCTCTAATGAATGTCCAGTCAAAAATCCTCTCATATATGCCGTCTCCCGCTGTGTTCATTACCACCTTGAAGTGACTCACATCTGATTTTTCAGGGCTGTGTGAATGTGTCAGATCTGAGTCACTTTCATATGTGTTCCTAGATCTGAATCAGATTCAGGACATGTTTTCAGGAGTGTAAACGGTCAGATTGGATTTATCATGTCTTTTTGCCTGTACACATGCTCTTAGTTCTGTGGTCATCAGCAGCAAAATAACAACTGGAGAGAGACTTAGGTATGTCCCAAATAGCACCAAACTCTCTACAGAGTCCCCTTCACGTTATAAAACTAACACTACCACACATGGTAATTTTGAATTTCTGTTCACATTAGCCCTTATTATATGTCTTTTGTGGCACATATTTTGTATTCTTTAGTGGAGGCCTTTGATAGACATTTAGTAAACTCTGTAAAAGAGAAAAGGTGACAATTAGAAAATTTTCCTTTCCCTTGACCTATCCTTTAAATAATCATAACCTTTCTCCCTCCTTTCCTAACCCTAACATTTTCCTGTTTGTAAACCTATCCCTTAATTAAATATAACCCCCTCTTTCCCCTTTTTCATTTCCATATGCTTCACTTTAATCCAATTCAACCCTCTTAAATAATATTTTACTCTCCTTTTTCTCTTTTTTCTGTTGGGTGTGCCTTGAGCCTCAGGGGATTAGACAGCTGGAGAAGAGCTGGATTGCTGGGATTTTAGAGGGGTTTTGATTGCCTGTGGTCTGGAGTTGTATAAAGAGAAATATATAATTTATTGAGTAACACTGTATTTTAAGATTGTCTTCATAACTCTTTAACTTTAATAAGCAATTAATCATTACTAAATATTAACATATCAATTGTAAGCACTTCTGAAGTTAAACGTATTTTTATTATGTATTTTTAAGATTTTTAAAATAGTTTAGTACGGGTTTATTTCTTAAATATTTTTGCATTTTAATCCTTTAGTTGCAAGCAGACCTCAAATATCTTTATATGGCATGCTGACCTTAGAATAAAAAATAGGTTTAAAACACTTAAATCCAGACTGATCTTATGTGTAGTTATTGTTAGTAAAGGAAGTCATTTGTTATGATTAGTGTGTAGCTGAGTGTCCTGTTGATCAGAAGTCACTATGAATCAGTAATAACCAAGTTAGTATGCAACTGCATTACTGCATTAATACGCACTTCCTATGGATAAGGCTGTAGTTATAAAAGGTGGGTTGGTTACATTTACAAATCCTGTAATAATTCATTCATTCATTCATTATCTGTAACCCTTATCCAATTCAGGGTCGCGGTGGGTCCAGAGCCTACCTGGAATCATTGGGCACAAGGCAGGAATACACCCTGGAGGGGGCGCCAGTCCTTCACAGGGCAACACAGACACACAGATACACATTCACTCACACACTACCTGCTGCAGTCTCATAATACTTCATTAATGTTGTTTGTTCTTTATGAATTACTTCTGTTAAGTGACAACATTAATCACTTAGTAACAGAAAAGTGCTGGTCACTGAGAATGAATATGTTCTATCTAATTTTGTCTTTCAGTGGAACAGCCCCTGACCTTTTATACAATGATTTATAAAAGAACACCACTGTAAACACATTTATATCTACAATATTTACAACTAATGTCTGTTCAGTTACCAGTATTGAACACATTGTACAAATACTGTACATTTACAACACATTTGTAAGCTTATGTGTAACTATAGACTGCTTGTTAATAAACTGTTAAGAAGCAGTGTTACCTGGCAGTTTTCAGCCTTCTACATCACCCCAGACTTTCTTTAAAATGTAACATATAAATCTCAGCTGGAGTTGGGATTTGTTGTGTGTGTGTGTGTGTGTGTGTTTGGGGGTGGGGGAGGGGGGTGCTGTATGTGATTCACCAGATGAATCCTATATTTTTATTTATGCATCCTCCTGAGCACATAAACTGACTATTGTTCGGTCAATATGACCTCTGATCACCGCTTCACCCAACAGCTGCATCTATGGCCTCAGTTGGTAAGGTCTGGGAGACGTTCTGTTTAAAGGAAAGTCAAATATGAGTGTCTTATGATTTGAGACAAAGGGACAGGGCCATGCTGAAATGAATAAATAAAGCCAGGGGGCTTCACATGTGGAGTCCCCTTGCTGTTCTCAGGATAAACAACTGTGAAGCAGAGGAGCGTCCACAAGAATAATAATACTTTTGTCCAGAGTTTTGTCTAGAGAGCTCAACAGGAGCTGGACTCTGAACATTACTCAGTTTCTGAGAATATAATGAACCACTGCAGTGTTCTTAACATTTCCGTGGATGCACTGATTAAACTGTGAGCTTGTTCCCTGTCTCACAACTGAGTATTATACAAAAAACCTATAGTTAACTCAGTGTGAACCTCTGAGTGAGTGATGTGTTTACTCTGTGTCAGACTGGGAATGAGCGCTGAGTTTACTCTGTGTGAGACTGTGAATGAGTGCTGGGATTACTCTGTTTGTGACTGGGAATGAGTGCTGGGTTTACTCTGTGTGAGACTGGGAATGAGTGCTGGGTTTAATTGGTGTGAGGCACTGAATGAATGCTGTATTTACTCAGTGTGAGACTGGGAATGAGCTGGGTTTACTCAGTGTGAGACTTGGGAATGAGCTGGGTTTACTCAGTGTGAGACTGAGAACATGAGCGCTGGGTGTACTCACTCTCAGGCTCTGAACAAGCATTGTATTTACTCACTGTGAGACTGGGAATGTGTGCTGGGTTTACTCATTGTGAGGCTCTGAACGAGAGCTGGGTTTACTCAGTGTGAGAGTGAGACTGAGCTTTGGATTTACTCAGTGTGAGAATGGGAATGAGAGCTGGATTTACTCACTGTGAGACTGGGAATGAGAGCTGGGTTTACTCAGTGTGAGACTGGGAATGAGAGCTGGGTTTACTCAGTGTGAGACTGGGAATGAGAGCTGGGTTTACTCAGTGTGAAACTGGGAATGAGCTTTGGATATACTCTGTGTGAGACTAGGAATGAGAGCTGGATTTACTCAGTGTGAGACTGGGAATGAGTGCTGGGTTTACTCTGTTTGAGGCTCTGAATGAATGCTGTATTTACTCAGTGTGAGACTGGGAATGAGCTGGGTTTACTCAGTGCGAGACTAGGGAATGAGCTGGGTTTACTCAGTGTGAGACTGGGAACATGCGCTGGGTTTACTCTGTGTGAGGCTCTGAATGAATGCTGTATTTACTCAGTGTGAGACTGGGAATGAGCTGGGTTTACTCAGTGCGAGACTAGGGAATGAGCTGGGTTTACTCAGTGTGAGACTGGGAACATGCGCTGGGTGTACTCACTCTCAGGCTCTGAACAAGCATTGTGTTTACTCACTGTGAGACTAGGAATGTGTGCTGGGTTTACTCATTGTGAGGCTCTGAACCAGAGCTGGGTTTACTCAGTGTGAGACTGAGACTGAGCTTTGGATTTACTCAGTGTGAGAATGGGAATGAGAGCTGGATTTACTCACTGTGAGGCATTGAACAAGAGCTGCTTTTACTCAGTGTGAGACTGTGAATGAGAGCTGGGTTTACTCAGTGTGAGACTGGGAATGAGAGCTGGGTTTACTCAGTGTGAGACTAGGAATGAGTGCCAAGTTTACTCAGTTTGAGACTGGGAATGAGAGCTGGGTTTAATCTATGAGGCTCTGACCAGGTGCTAGATTTACTCAGTGTGAGACTATGAATGAGAACTGGATTTACTCAGTGTGAGATTGGGAATGAGAGTTGGGTTTACTCATTTTGAGACTGGAAATGAGCACTGGGTTTACTCAATGTGAGGCTCTGAATGAGTGGTGGGTTTACTCAGTGTAAGACTAGGAATGAGAGCTGGGTTTACTCAGTGTGAGACTGAAAATGAGAGTTGTGTTTACTCAGTGTGAGGCTCTGAAAAGGTTCTGGGTTTACTCAGTGTGAGACTAGGAACATGGACTGGGTGTACTCACTCTCGGGCTCTGAACAAGCATTGTGTTAACTCACTGTGAGACTGGGAACATGTGCTGGGTTTTCTCACTATGAGGCTCTGAACTAGAACTGGTTTTACTCAGTGTGAGACTGGAACTAAGCTTTGGATATACTCTGCGTGAGACTAGGAATGAGAGCTGGGTTAACTCAGTGTTAGACTAGGAATGAGAGCTGGGTTTACTCAGTGTGAGACTAGGAATGAGTGCAAGGTTTACTCAGTGTGAGACTAGGAATGAGAGCTGGGTTTACTCTGTGAGACTCTGAACAGGTGCTGGATTTAATCAGTGAGACCGGGACCAAACTTTGGATTTACTCAGTGTGAGACTAGGAATTAGAGCTTGATTTATTCAGTGTGAGACTGGGAATGAGAGTTGGGTTTACTCAGTATGAGACTGGAAATGAGCACTGGGTTTACTCAGTGTGAGGCTCTGAACAGGTGCTGGGTTTTCTCAGTGTGAGATTGGGAATGAGAGTTGGGTTTACTCATTTTGAGACTGGAAATGGGCACTGGGCTTACTCAGTGTGAGGCTCTGAACAGGTGCTGGGTTTACTCAGTGTGAGACTAGGAATGAGAGTTGGGTTTACTCAGTGTGAGGCTCTGAACAGGTGCTGGGTTTACTCAGTGTGAGACTGGGAATGAGTGCCGGGTTTAGTCAGTGTGAGATTGGGAATCAGTGCTGGGTTTGCTCAGTGTGAAACTGGGAATGAGAGATGGGTTTACTCAGTGTGAGGTTCTGAACATGTGGTGGGTTTACTCAGTGTGAGACTGGGAATGAGTGCCGGGTTTATTCAGTGTGAGATTGGGAATCAGTGCTGGGTTTACTCAGTGTAAGACTGGGAATTAGAGTTGGGTTTACTCAGTGTGAGACTAGGAATGAGAGCTGGGTTTACTCAGTGTGAGACTAGGAATGAGAGCTGGGTTTGCTCAGTGTGAAACTCGAAATGAGCTGTGGGTTTACTCAGTGTGAGACTAGGAATGAGAGCTGGATTTATTAAGTGCGAGACAGGGAATGAGAGTTGGGTTTACTCAGTATGAGACTGGAAATGAGCACTGGGTTTACTCAGTGTGAGGCTCTGAACAGGTGCTGGGTTTATTCAGTGTGAGACTGAGAATCAGTGCTGGGTTTGCTCAGTGTGAGACTGGGAATGAGAGTTGGGTTTACTCAGTGTGAGACTGGGAATGAGAGCTGGGATTACTCAGTGTGAGGCTCTGAACAGGTGCTGGGTTTTCTCAGTGTGAGACTGGGAATGAGAGTTGGGTTTACTCATTTTGAGACTGGAAATGAGCACTGGGCTTACTCAGTGTGAGGCTCTGAACAGGTGCTGGGTTTACTCAGTGTCAGACTGGGAATGAGAGTTGGGTTTACTCAGTGTGAGACTGGGAATGAGAGTTGTGTTTACTCAGTGTGAGGCTCTGAAAAGGTGCTGGGTTTACTCAGTGTGAGACTGGGAATGAGAGTTGGGTTTACTCATTATGAGACTGGAAATGAGCACTGGGTTTACTCAGTGTGAGGCTCTGAACAGGTGCTGGGTTTACTCAGTGTGAGACTGGGAATCAGTGATGTGTTTACTTAGTGTGAGACTGCGAATGAGAGCTGGGTTTACTCAGTGTGAGACTGGGAATGAGAGCAGGGTTAACTCAGCGTGACACTGGAAATGAGAGCTGGGTTTACTCTGTTAGGCTCTGAACAGGTGCTGGATTTACTCAGTGTGAGACTTGGCCTGAGCTTTGGATTTACTCAGTGTGACACTGAGCCTGAAATTTGGATTTACTCAGTGTGAGATTGGAAATGAGAGCTGGGTTTACTCTGTGAGGCTCTGAACAGGTGCTGGATTTACTCAATGTGAGATGGGGCCTGAGCTTCGGATTTACTCAGTGTGAGACTAGGAATGAAATCTGGGTTTACTCAGTATGAGAGCTGGGAATGAGCCCTGGGTTTTGCTCAGTGTGAGACTGGGACTGAGAGCTAGGTTTACTCATTGTGAGACTGGGAATGAGTGCCAAGTTTACTCAGTGTGAGACTGGGAACATGCACTGGGTGTACTCATTCTCAGGCTGTGAACAAGCATTGTGTTTATTCACTTTGAGACTAGGAATGTGTGCTGGGTTTACTCAATGTGAGGCTATGAACGAGAGCTGTGTTTACTCAGTGTGAGACTGGTGCTGAGTTTTCAATATAGTCAATGTGAGACTGGTGCTGAGTTTTCGATATAGTCAGTGTGAGACTGGGAATGAGAGCAGGGTTAACTCAGTGTGAGACTGGGAATAAGAGCTGGGTTTACTCAGTATGAGACTGGGAATGAGTGCCAGGTTTACTCAGTGTGAGACTGGGAATAAGAGCTGGGTTTACTCAGTGTGAAACTGGGATTGAGCTCTGGGTTTACTCAGTTTGAGGCTCTGAACAGGTGCTGGGTTTCCTCAGTGTGAGACTGGGAATGAGTGCTGGGTTTACTCAGTGTGAGACTGGGAATGAGTGCTGGGTTTACTCAGTGTGAGGCTCTGAATGAATGCTGTATTTACTCAGTGTGAGACTGGGAATGAGCTGGGTTTACTCAGTGTGAGACTAGGAACATGCACTGGGTGTACTCACTCTCAGGCTCTGAACAAGCATTGTGTTTACTCACTGTGAGACTGGGAATGTGTGCTGGGTTTACTCATTGTGAGGCTCTGAACCAGAGCTGGGTTTACTCAGTGTGAGACTGAGACTGAGCTTTGGATTTACTCAGTGTGAGAATGGGAATGAGAGCTGGGTTTACTCACTGTGAGGCATTGAACAAGAGCTGCTTTTACTCAGTGTGAGACTGGGAATGAGAGCTGGGTTTACTCAGTGTGAGACTGGGAATGAGAGCTGGGTTTACTCAGTCTGAGACTAGGAATGAGTGCCAAGTTTACTCAGTTTGAGACTGGGAATGAGAGCTGGGTTTAATCTATGAGGCTCTGACCAGGTGCTAGATTTACTCAGTGTGAGATTGGGAATGAGAGTTGGGTTTACTCATTTTGAGACTGGAAATGAGCACTGTGTTTACTCAATGTGAGGCTCTGAATGAGTGGTGGGTTTACTCAGTGTAAGACTAGGAATGAGAGCTGGGTTTACTCAGTGTGAGACTGAAAATGAGAGTTGTGTTTACTCAGTGTGAGGCTCTGAAAAGGTTCTGGGTTTACTCAGTGTGAAACTAGGAACATGCACTGGGTGTACTCACTCTCGGGCTCTGAAAAAGCATTGTGTTTACTCACTGTGAGACTGGGAACATGTGCTGGGTTTTCTCACTATGAGGCTCTGAACGAGAGCTGGTTTTACTCAGTGTGAGACTGGCACTAAGCTTTGGATATACTCTGTGTGTGACTAGAAATGAGAGCTGGGTTAACTCAGTGTTAGACTAGGAATGAGAGCTGGGTTTTCTCAGTGTGAGACTAGAAATGAGAGCCAGGTTTACTTAGTGTGAGACTGGGAATGAGAGCTGGGTTTACTCTGTGAGACTCTGAACAGGTGCTGGATTTAATCAGTGAGACTGGGACCAAACTTTGGATTTACTCAGTGTGAGACTAGGAATGAGAGCTGGATTTATTCAGTGTGAGACAGGGAATGAGAGTTGGGTTTATTCAGTATGAGACTGGAAATGAGCACTGGGTTTACTCAGTGTGAGGTTCTGAACAGGTGCTGGGTTTACTCAGTGTGAGACTGAGAATCAGTGCTGGGTTTACTCAGTGTGAGACTGGAAATGAGAGTTGGGTTTACTCAGTGTGAGACTGGGAATGAGAGCTGGGATTACTCATTATGAGACTGGAAATGAGCACTGAGTTTACTCAGTGTGAGGCTCTGAACAGGTGCTGGGTTTACTCAGTGTGAGACTGGGAATGAGTGCCGGGTTTATTCAGTGTGAGATTGGGAATCAGTGCTGGGTTTGCTCAGTGTGAAACTGGGAATGAGAGATGGGTTTACTCAGTGTGAGACTGGTGCTGAGTTTTCGATATAGTCAGTGTGAGACTGGGAATGAGAGCAGGGTTAACTCAGTGTGAGACTGGGAATAAGAGCTGGGTTTACTCAGTATGAGACTGGGAATGAGCTCTGGGTTTACTCAGTTTGAGGCTCTGAACAGGTGCTGGGTTTCCTCAGTGTGAGACTGGGAATGAGTGCTGGGTTTACTCTGTGTGAGGCTCTGAATGAATGCTGTATTTACTCAGTGTGAGACTGGGAATGAGCTGGGTTTACTCAGTGCGAGACTAGGGAATGAGCTGGGTTTACTCAGTGTGAGACTGGGAACATGCACTGGGTGTACTCACTCTCAGGCTCTGAACAAGCATTGTGTTTACTCACTGTGAGACTGGGAATGTGTGCTGGGTTTACTCATTGTGAGGCTCTGAACCAGAGCTGGGTTTACTCAGTGTGAGACTGAGACTGAGCTTTGGATTTACTCAGTGTGAGACTGGGAATGAGAGCTGGGTTTACTCACTGTGAGGCATTGAACAAGAGCTGCTTTTACTCAGTGTGAGACTGGGAATGAGAGCTGGGTTTACTCAGTGTGAGACTGGGAATGAGAGCTGGGTTTATTAGTCTGAGACTAGGAATGAGTGCCAAGTTTACTTAGTTTGAGACTGGGAATGAGAGCTGGGTTTAATCTATGAGGCTCTGACCAGGTGCTAGATTTACTCAGTGTGAGATTGGGAATGAGAGTTGGGTTTACTCATTTTGAGACTGGAAATGAGCACTGGGTTTACTCAATGTGAGGCTCTGAATGAGTGGTGGGTTTACTCAGTGTAAGACTAGGAATGAGAGCTGGGTTTACTCAGTGTGAGACTGAAAATGAGAGCTGGGTTTACTCAGTGTGAAACTCTGAAAAGGTTCTGGGTTTACTCAGTGTGAAACTAGGAACATGCACTGGGTGTACTCACTCTCGGGCTCTGAAAAAGCATTGTGTTTACTCGCTGTGAGACTGGGAATATGTGCTGGGTTTTCTCACTATGAGGCTCTGAACGAGAGCTGGTTTTACTCAGTGTGAGACTGGCACTAAGCTTTGGATATACTCTGTGTGTGACTAGGAATGAGAGCTGGGTTAACTCAGTGTTAGACTATGAATGAGAGCTGGGTTTTCTCAGTGTGAGACTAGGAATGAGAGCTAGGTTTACTCAGTGTGAGACTGGGAATGAGAGCTGGGTTTACTCTGTGAGACTCTGAACAGGTGCTGGATTTAATCAGTGAGACTGGGACCAAACTGTGGATTTACTCAGTGTGAGACTAGGAATGAGAGCTGGATTTATTCAGTGTGAGACAGGGAATGAGGGTTGGGTTTATTCAGTATGAGACTGGAAACGAGCACTGGGTTTACTCAGTGTGAGGTTCTGAACAGGTGCTGGGTTTACTCAGTGTGAGACTGAGAATCAGTGCTGGGTTTACTCAGTGTGAGACTGGAAATGAGAGTTGGGTTTACTCAGTGTGAGACTGGGAATGAGAGTTGGGATTACTCAGTGTGAGGCTCTGAACAGGTTCTGGGTTTACTCAGTGTGAGACTGGGAATGAGAGTTGGGTTTACTCATTATGAGACTGGAAATGAGCACTGGGTTTACTCAGTGTGAGACTAGGAATGAGAGCTGGATTTATTAAGTGCGAGACAGGGAATGAGAGTTGGGTTTACTCAGTATGAGACTGGAAATGAGCACTGGGTTTACTCAGTGTGAGGCTCTGAACAGGTGCTGGGTTTATTCAGTGTGAGACTGAGAATCAGTGCTGGGTTTGCTCAGTGTGAGACTGGGAATGAGAGTTGGGTTTACTCAGTGTGAGACTCTGAACAGGTGCTGGGTTTACTCAGTGTGAGACTAGGAATGAGAGTTGGGTTTACTCAGTGTGAGGCTCTGAAAAGGTGCTGGGTTTACTCAGTGTGAGACAGGGAATGAGAGTTGGGTTTACTCATTATGAGACTGGAAATGAGCACTGGGTTTACTCAGTGTGAGGCTCTGAACAGGTGCTGGGTTTACTCAGTGTGAGACTGGGAATGAGTGCCGGGTTTATTCAGTGTGAGATTGGGAATCAGTGCTGGGTTTGCTCGGTGTGAAACTGGGAATGAGAGATGGGTTTACTCAGTGTGAGGTTCTGAACATGTGGTGGGTTTACTTAGTGTGAGACTGGGAATGAGTGCCGGGTTTATTCAGTGTGAGATTGGGAATAAGTGCTGGGTTTACACAGTGTAAGACTGGGAATTAGAGTTGGGTTTACTCAGTGTGAGACTAGGAATGAGAGCTGGGTTTACTCAGTGTGAGACTCGAAATGAGCTGTGGGTTTACTCAGTGTGAGACTAGGAATGAGAGCTGGATTTATTAAGTGCGAGACTAGGAATGAGAGTTGGGTTTACTCAGTATGAGACTGGAAATGAGCACTGGGTTTACTCAGTGTGAGGCTCTGAACAGGTGCTGGGTTTTCTCAGTGTGAGACTGGGAATGAGAGTTGGGTTTACTTATTTTGAGACTGGAAATGAGCACTTTGCTTACTCAGTGTGAGGCTCTGAACAGGTGCTGGGTTTACTCAGTGTGAGACTAGGAATGAGAGTTGGGTTTACTCATTATGAGACTGGAAATGAGCACTGGGTTTACTCAGTGTGAGGCTCTGAACAGGTGCTGGGTTTACTCAGTGTGCGACTAGGAATCAGTGATGTGTTTACTTAGTGTGAGACTACAAATGAGAGCTGGGTTTACTCAGTGTGAGACTGGGAATGAGAGCAGGGTTAACTCAGCGTGACACTGGAAATGAGAGCTGGGTTTACTCTGTTAGGCTCTGAACAGGTGCTGGATTTACTCAGTGTGAGACTTGGCCTGAGCTTTGGATTTACTCATTGTGACACTGGGCCTGAAATTTGGATTTACTCAGTGTGAGATTGGAAATGAGAGCTGGGTTTACTCTGTGAGGCTCTGAACAGCTGCTGGATTTACTCAATGTGAGATGGGGCCTGAGCTTCGGATTTACTCAGTGTGAGACTAGGAATGAAATCTGGGTTTACTAAGTATGAGAGCTGGGAATGAGCCCTGGGTTTTGCTCAGTGTGAGACTGGGACTAAGAACTGGGTTTACTCATTGTGAGACTGGGAATGAGTGCCAAGTTTACTCAGTGTGAGACTGGGAACATGCACTGGGTGTACTCACTCTCAGGCTGTGAACAAGCATTGTATTTATTCACTTTGAGACTGGGAATGTGTGCTGGGTTTACTCACATTGAGGCTCTGAACGAGAGCTGTGTTTACTCAGTGTGAGACTGGTGCTGAGTTTTCGATATAGTCAGTGTGAGACTGGGAATGAGAGCTGGGTTAACTCAGTGTGAGACTGGGAATGAGAGCTGGGTTTACTCAGTGTGAGACTGGGAATGAGTGCCAGGTTTACTCAGTGTGAGACTGGGAATGAGAGCTGGGTTTCTCAGTGTGAAACTGGGATTGAGCTCTGGGTTTACTCAGTTTGAGGCTCTGAACAGGTGCTGGGTTTACTCAGTGTGCGACTGGGAATGAGAGCTGGGTTTACTCAGTGTGAGGCTCTGAACAGGTGCTGGGTTTTCTCAGTGTGAGACTAGGAATGAGAGCTGGGTTTACTCAGTTTGAGGCTCTGAAAAGGTGCTGGGCTTATTTAGTGTGAGACTGGGAATATGCACTGGGTGTACTCACCCTCAGTCTCTGAACAAGCATTGTGTTTACTCACTTTGAGACTGGGAATGCGTGCTGGGTTTACTTACTTCGAGGCTCTGAATGAGAGCTGGGTTTACTCAGTGTGAGACTGGCACTGAGCTTCGGATTTACTCAGTGTGAGACTAGGAATGAAAGCTGGGTTTACTCAGTATGAGACTAGGAATGAGAGCTGGGTTTACTCACTGTGAGACTGGGAATGAGCTTTGGGTTTACTCAGTGTGAGGCTCTGAACAGGTGCTGGACTTACTCAATATGAGACTAGGAGTGCCGGGTTCGCTCAATGTGAGACTGGGAATGAGTGCTGGGTTTACTCAGCGTGAGACTGGGAATGAGAGCCGGGTTTACTTAGTGTGAGACTGGGAATGAGTGCCAGGTTTACTCAGTGTGAGACTGGGAATGAGAGCTGGGTTTACTCTGTGAGGCTCTGAACAGGTACTGGATTTACTCAGTGTGAGACTGGCACTGACCTTTGGATTTACATAGTATGAGCCTGGGAATGAGTGCAAGGTTTACTCAGTGTGAGATTGGGAATCAGTGCTGGGTTTGCTCAGTGTGAGATTGGGATTGAGCTCTGGGGTTACTCAGTTTGAGGCTCTGAACAGGTGCTGGATTTACTCAGTGTGAGACTAGGAATGAGAGCTGGGTTTACTCAGTGTGAGACTGGGATTGAATGCCGGGTTTACTCAGTGTAAGACTGGGAATGAGAGCTGTGTTTACTCTGTGAGGCTCTGAACAGGTGCTGGATTTAATCAGTGTGAGACTGGGACCGGGCTTTGGATTTACTCAGTGTGAGACTAGGAATGAGAGCTGGATTTATTCAGTGTGAGACAGGGAATGAGAGTTGGGCTTACTCAGTATGAGACTGGAAATGAGACTGGATTTACTCAGTGTGAGGCTCTGAACAGGTGCTGGGTTTACTCAGTGTGAGACTGGGAATCAGTGCTGGGTTTACTCAGTGTGAGACTGGGAATTAGAGTTGGGCTTACTTAGTGTGAGACTGGGAATGAGAGCTGGGATTACTCAGTGTGAGGCTCTGAACAGGTGCTGGGTTTTCTCAGTGTGAGACTGGGAATGAGCAGAGTTAACTCAGTGTGAGACTAGGAATGAAAGCTGGGTTTACTCAGTGTGAGACTGGGAATGAGCCCTGGGTTTACTCTATGTTAGGCTCTGAACAGGTGCTGTGTTTACTGAATGTGAGACTGGGCCCGAGGTTTGGATTTACTCAGTGTGAGACTAGGAATGAGAGCTGGGTTTACTCACTGTGAGACTGGGAATGAGCCCTGGGTTTACTCAGTGTGAGGCTCGGAACAGGTGCTGGACTTACTCAATATGAGACTAGGAATGAGTGCCGGGTTCGCTCAATGTGAGACTAGGAATGAGTGCTGGGTTTACTCAGCGTGAGACTGGGAATGAGTGCCAGGTTTACTCAGTGTGAGACTGGGAATGAGAGCTGGGTTTACTCTGTGAGGCTCTGAACAGGTGTTGGATTTACTCAGTGTGAAACTGGGACTGAGCTTTGGATTTACTTAGTGTGAGACTGGGAATGAGTGCAGGGTTTACTCAGTGTGAGATTGGGAATCAGTGCTGGGTTTGCTCAGTGTGAGATTGGGATTGAGAGCTGGGTTTACTCAGTGTGAGGCTCTGAACAGGTGCTGGGTTTTCTCAGTGTGAGACTGGGAATGAGAGTTGGGTTTACTTATTTTGAGACTGGAAATGAGCACTGGGCTTACTCAGTGTGAGGCTCTGAATAGGTGCTGGGTTTACTCAGTGTGAGACTAGGAATGAGAGTTGGGTTTACTCAGTGTGAGGCTCTGAAAAGGTGCTGGGTTTACTCAGTGTGAGACTGGGAATGAGAGTTGGGTTTACTCATTATGAGACTGGAAATGAGCACTGGGTTTACTCAGTGTGAGGCTCTGAACAGGTGCTGGGTTTACTCAGTGTGCGACTGGGAATGAGAGCAGGGTTAACTCAGCGTGACACTGGAAATGAGAGCTGGGTTTACTCTGTTAGGCTCTGAACAGGTGCTGGATTTACTCAGTGTGAGACTTGGCCTGAGCTTTGGATTTACTCAGTGTGAGACTAGGAATGAAATCTGGGTTTACTAAGTATGAGAGCTGGGAATGAGCCCTGGGTTTTGCTCAGTGTGAGACTGGGACTAAGAACTGGGTTTACTCATTGTGAGACTGGGAATGAGTGCCAAGTTTACTCAGTGTGAGACTGGGAACATGCACTGGGTGTACTCACTCTCAGGCTGTGAACAAGCATTGTATTTATTCACTTTGAGACTGGGAATGTGTGCTGGGTTTACTCACATTGAGGCTCTGAACGAGAGCTGGGTTTACTCAGTGTGAGACTCGAAATGAGCAGTGGGTTTACTCAGTGTGCGACTGGGAATGAGAGCTGGGTTTACTCAGTGTGAGGCTCTGAACAGGTGCTGGGTTTTCTCAGTGTGAGACTAGGAATGAGAGCTGGGTTTACTCAGTTTGAAGCTCTGAAAAGGTGCTGGGCTTATTTAGTGTGAGACTGGGAATATGCACTGGGTGTACTCACCCTCAGTCTCTGAACAAGCATTGTGTTTACTCACTTTGAGACTGGGAATGCGTGCTGGGTTTACTTACTTCGAGGCTCTGAATGAGAGCTGGGTTTACTCAGTGTGAGACTGGCACTGAGCTTCGGATTTACTCAGTGTGAGACCAGGAATGAAAGCTGGGTTTACTCAGTATGAGACTAGGAATGAGAGCTGGGTTTACTCACTGTGAGACTGGGAATGAGCTTTGGGTTTACTCAGTGTGAGGCTCTGAACAGGTGCTGGGTTTACTCAGTGTGAGACTGGGAATCAGTGTTGGGTTTACTCAGTGTGAGACTGGGAATGAGACTGGATTTACTCAGTGTGAGGCTCTGAACAGGTGCTGGGTTTACTCAGTATGAGACTGGAAATGAGACTGGATTTACTCAGTGTGAGGCTCTGAACAGGTGCTGGGTTTACTCAGTGTGAGACTGGGAATCAGTGTTGGGTTTACTCAGTGTGAGACTGGGAATGAGAGCTGGGATTACTCAGTGTGAGGCTCTGAACAGGTGCTGGCTTTTCTCAGTGTGAGACTGGGAATGAGCAGAGTTAACTCAGTGTGAGACTGGGAATGAGAGCTGGGTTTACCCAGTGTGAGACTGAGACTGAGCTTTGGATTTACTCAGTGTGAGACTAGGAATGAAAGCTGGGTTTACTCAGTGTGAGACTGGGAATGAGCCCTGGGTTTACTCTATGTTAGGCTCTGAACAGGTGCTGTGTTTACTGAATGTGAGACTGGGCCTGAGGTTTGGATTTACTCAGTGTGAGACTAGGAATGAGAGCTGGGTTTACTCACTGTGAGACTGGGAATGAGCCCTGGGTTTACTCAGTGTGAGGCTCGGAACAGGTGCTGGCCTTACTCAATATGAGACTAGAAATGAGTGCCGGGTTCGCTCAATGTGAGACTAGGAATGAGTGCTGGGTTTACTCAGCGTGAGACTGGGAATGAGTGCCAGGTTTACTCAGTGTGAGACTGGGAATGAGAGCTGGGTTTACTCTGTGAGGCTCTGAACAGGTGTTGGATTTACTCAGTGTGAAACTGGGACTGAGCTTTGGATTTACTTAGTGTGAGACTGGGAATGAGTGCAGGGTTTACTCAGTGTGAGATTGGGAATCAGTGCTGGGTTTGCTCAGTGTGAGATTGGGATTGAGAGCTGGGTTTACTCAGTGTGAGGCTCTGAACAGGTGCTGGGTTTACTCAGTGTGAGACTAGGATTGAGAGCTGGGTTTACTCAGTGTGAGACTCGAAATGAGCTGTGGGTTTACTCAGTGTGAGACTGGGAATGAGAGCTGGGTTTACTGAGTGTGAGGCTCTGAACAGGTGCTGGGTTTTCTCAGTGTGAGACTGGGAATGAGAGCTGGGTTTACTCAGTTTGAGGCTCTGAAAAGGTGCTGGAGTTTTCTTAGTGTGAGACTGGGAACATGCACTGGGTGTGCTCACTCTCAGTCTCTGAACAGCATTGTGTTTACTCACTTTGAGACTGGGAATGTGTGCTGGGTTTACTCACATTGAGGCTCTGAATGAGAGCTGGGTTTACTCAGTGTGAGACTGGCACTGAGTTTTGGATATACTCAGTGTGAGACAGGGAATGAGAGCTGGGTTTACTCAGTGTGAGACTCGGAATGAGAGAGGGTTAACTCAGTGTGAGACAGGGAATGAGAGCTGGGTTTACTCAGTGTGAGACTGGGACTGAGCTTTGGATTTACTCAGTGTGAGACTAGGAATGAAAGCTGGGTTGACTCTGTGAGGCTCTGAACAGGTGCTGGATTTACTGAATGTGAGTGTGGGCCTGAGCTTTGCATTTACTCAGTGTGAGACTGGGAATGAGCCCTGGATTTACTCAGTGTGAGGCTCTGAACAGGTGTTGGACTTACTCAATGTGAGACTGGGGCTGAACTCTAGAATTTTGTGTGAAACTAAGAATGAGAGCTGGGTTTACTCAGTGTGAAACTGGGAATGAGAGTTGGGTTTACACTGTGATGCTCTGAACAGGTGCTGAATTTACTCAGTGTGAGACTAGGAATGAGTGCTGGGTTTGCTCAATGTGAGACTGGAAATGAGTGCCGGGTTTACTCAGCGTGAGACTGGGAATGAGTGCCAGGTTTACTTAGTGTGAGACTGGGAATGAGTGCCAGGTTTACTCAGCGTGAGACTGGGAATGAGTGCCGGGTTTACTCAGCATGAGACTGGGAATGAGTGCTGGGTTTACTCAGTGTGAGACTGGGAATGAGTGCCGGGTTTACTCAGTGTGAGACTGGGAATGAGAGCTGTGTTTACTCTGTGAGGCTCTGAACAGGTGCTGTATTTAATCAGTGTGAGATTGGGACCAAGCTTTGGATTTACTCAGTGTGAGACTAGGAATGAGAGCTGGAGACAAGGAATGGGAGTTGGGCTTACTCAGTATGAGACTGGAAATGAGCACTGGGTTTACTCAGTGTGAGGCTCTGAACAGGTGCTGGGTTTACTCAGTGTGAGACTGGGAATCAGTGCCGGGTTTACTCAGTGTGAGACTGGGAATTAGAGTTGGGCTTACTTAGTGTGAGACTGGGAATGAGAGCTGGGATTACTCAGTGTGAGGCTCTGAACAGGTGCTGGGTTTACTCAGTGTGAGACTGGGAATGAGAGCTGGGTTTACCCAGTGTGAGACTGGGACTGAGCTTTGGATTTACTCAGTGTGAGACTAGGAATGAGTGCCAGGTTTACTCAGTGTGAGACTGGGAATGAGAGCTGGATTTATTCAGTGCGAGACAGGGAATGAGAGTTGGGTTTACTCAGTATGAGACTGGAAATGAGCACTGGGTTTACTCAGTGTGAGGCTCTGAACAGGTGCTGGGTTTATTCAGTGTGAGACTGAGAATCAGTGCTGGGTTTGCTCAGTGTGAGACTGGGAATGAGAGTTGGGTTTACTCAGTGTGAGACTGGGAATGAGAGCTGGCATTACTCAGTGTGAGGCTCTGAACAGGTGCTGGGTTTTCTCAGTGTGAGACTGGGAATGAGAGTTGGGTTTACTCATTTTGAGACTGGAAATGAGCACTGGGCTTACTCAGTGTGAGGCTCTGAACAGGTGCTGGGTTTACTCAGTGTGAGACTAGGAATGAGAGTTGGGTTTACTCAGTGTGAGACTGGGAATGAGAGTTGTGTTTACTCAGTGTGAGGCTCTGAAAAGGTGCTGGGTTTACTCAGTGTGAGACTGGGAATGAGAGTTGGGTTTACTCATTATGAGACTGGGAATTAGAGTTGGGCTTACTTCGTGTGAGACTGGGAATGAGAGCTGGGATTACTCAGTGTGAGGCTCTGAACAGGTGCTGGGTTTACTCAGTGTGAGACTGGGAATGAGAGCTGGGTTTACCCAGTGTGAGACTGGGACTGAGCTTTGGATTTACTCAGTGTGAGACTAGGAATGAAAGCTGGGTTTACTCAGTGTGAGACTGGGAATGAGAGCTGGATTTATTCAGTGCGAGACAGGGAATGAGAGTTGGGTTTACTCAGTATGAGACTGGAAATGAGCACTGGGTTTACTCAGTGTGAGGCTCTGAACAGGTGCTGTGTTTATTCAGTGTGAGACTGAGAATCAGTGCTGGGTTTGCTCAGTGTGAGACTGGGAATGAGAGTTGGGTTTACTCAGTGTGAGACAGGGAATGAGAGCTGGCATTACTCATTGTGAGGCTCTGAACAGGTGCTGGGTTTTCTCAGTGTGAGACTGGGAATGAGAGTTGGGTTTACTCATTTTGAGACTGGAAATGAGCACTGGGCTTACTCAGTGTGAGGCTCTGAACAGGTGCTGGGTTTACTCAGTGTGAGACTAGGAATGAGAGTTGGGTTTACTCAGTGTGAGACTGGGAATGAGAGTTGTGTTTACTTAGTGTGAGGCTCTGAAAAGGTGCTGGGTTTACTCAGTGTGAGACTGGGAATGAGAGTTGGGTGTACTCATTATGAGACTGGAAATGAGCACTGGGTTTATTCAGTGTGAGGCTCTGAACAGGTGCTGGGTTTACTCAGTGTGAGACTGGGAACATGTGCTGGGTTTTCTCACTATGAGGCTCTGAACGAGAGCTGGTTTTACTCAGTGTGAGACTGGCACTAAGCTTTGGATATACTCTGTGTGTGACTAGAAATGAGAGCTGGGTTAACTCAGTGTTAGACTAGGAATGAGAGCTGGGTTTTCTCAGTGTGAGACTAGAAATGAGAGCCAGGTTTACTTAGTGTGAGACTGGGAATGAGAGCTGGGTTTACTCTGTGAGACTCTGAACAGGTGCTGGATTTAATCAGTGAGACTGGGACCAAACTTTGGATTTACTCAGTGTGAGACTAGGAATGAGAGCTGGATTTATTCAGTGTGAGACAGGGAATGAGAGTTGGGTTTATTCAGTATGAGACTGGAAATGAGCACTGGGTTTACTCAGTGTGAGGTTCTGAACAGGTGCTGGGTTTACTCAGTGTGAGACTGAGAATCAGTGCTGGGTTTACTCAGTGTGAGACTGGAAATGAGAGTTGGGTTTACTCAGTGTGAGACTGGGAATGAGAGCTGGGATTACTCATTATGAGACTGGAAATGAGCACTGGGTTTACTCAGTGTGAGGCTCTGAACAGGTGCTGGGTTTACTCAGTGTGAGACTGGGAATGAGTGCCGGGTTTATTCAGTGTGAGATTGGGAATCAGTTCTGGGTTTGCTCAGTGTGAAACTGGGAATGAGAGATGGGTTTACTCAGTGTGAGACTGGTGCTGAGTTTTCGATATAGTCAGTGTGAGACTGGGAATGAGAGCAGGGTTAACTCAGTGTGAGACTGGGAATAAGAGCTGGGTTTACTCAGTATGAGACTGGGAATGAGCTCTGGGTTTACTCAGTTTGAGGCTCTGAACAGGTGCTGGGTTTCCTCAGTGTGAGACTGGGAATGAGTGCTGGGTTTACTCTGTGTGAGGCTCTGAATGAATGCTGTATTTACTCAGTGTGAGACTGGGAATGAGCTGGGTTTACTCAGTGCGAGACTAGGGAATGAGCTGGGTTTACTCAGTGTGAGACTGGGAACATGCACTGGGTGTACTCACTCTCAGGCTCTGAACAAGCATTGTGTTTACTCACTGTGAGACTGGGAATGTGTGCTGGGTTTACTCATTGTGAGGCTCTGAACCAGAGCTGGGTTTACTCAGTGTGAGACTGAGACTGAGCTTTGGATTTACTCAGTGTGAGACTGGGAATGAGAGCTGGGTTTACTCACTGTGAGGCATTGAACAAGAGCTGCTTTTACTCAGTGTGAGACTGGGAATGAGAGCTGGGTTTACTCAGTGTGAGACTGGGAATGAGAGCTGGGTTTATTAGTCTGAGACTAGGAATGAGTGCCAAGTTTACTTAGTTTGAGACTGGGAATGAGAGCTGGGTTTAATCTATGAGGCTCTGACCAGGTGCTAGATTTACTCAGTGTGAGATTGGGAATGAGAGTTGGGTTTACTCATTTTGAGACTGGAAATGAGCACTGGGTTTACTCAATGTGAGGCTCTGAATGAGTGGTGGGTTTACTCAGTGTAAGACTAGGAATGAGAGCTGGGTTTACTCAGTGTGAGACTGAAAATGAGAGCTGGGTTTACTCAGTGTGAAACTCTGAAAAGGTTCTGGGTTTACTCAGTGTGAAACTAGGAACATGCACTGGGTGTACTCACTCTCGGGCTCTGAAAAAGCATTGTGTTTACTCGCTGTGAGACTGGGAATATGTGCTGGGTTTTCTCACTATGAGGCTCTGAACGAGAGCTGGTTTTACTCAGTGTGAGACTGGCACTAAGCTTTGGATATACTCTGTGTGTGACTAGGAATGAGAGCTGGGTTAACTCAGTGTTAGACTATGAATGAGAGCTGGGTTTTCTCAGTGTGAGACTAGGAATGAGAGCTAGGTTTACTCAGTGTGAGACTGGGAATGAGAGCTGGGTTTACTCTGTGAGACTCTGAACAGGTGCTGGATTTAATCAGTGAGACTGGGACCAAACTGTGGATTTACTCAGTGTGAGACTAGGAATGAGAGCTGGATTTATTCAGTGTGAGACAGGGAATGAGGGTTGGGTTTATTCAGTATGAGACTGGAAACGAGCACTGGGTTTACTCAGTGTGAGGTTCTGAACAGGTGCTGGGTTTACTCAGTGTGAGACTGAGAATCAGTGCTGGGTTTACTCAGTGTGAGACTGGAAATGAGAGTTGGGTTTACTCAGTGTGAGACTGGGAATGAGAGTTGGGATTACTCAGTGTGAGGCTCTGAACAGGTTCTGGGTTTACTCAGTGTGAGACTGGGAATGAGAGTTGGGTTTACTCATTATGAGACTGGAAATGAGCACTGGGTTTACTCAGTGTGAGACTAGGAATGAGAGCTGGATTTATTAAGTGCAAGACAGGGAATGAGAGTTGGGTTTACTCAGTATGAGACTGGAAATGAGCACTGGGTTTACTCAGTGTGAGGCTCTGAACAGGTGCTGGGTTTATTCAGTGTGAGACTGAGAATCAGTGCTGGGTTTGCTCAGTGTGAGACTGGGAATGAGAGTTGGGTTTACTCAGTGTGAGACTCTGAACAGGTGCTGGGTTTACTCAGTGTGAGACTAGGAATGAGAGTTGGGTTTACTCAGTGTGAGGCTCTGAAAAGGTGCTGGGTTTACTCAGTGTGAGACAGGGAATGAGAGTTGGGTTTACTCATTATGAGACTGGAAATGAGCACTGGGTTTACTCAGTGTGAGGCTCTGAACAGGTGCTGGGTTTACTCAGTGTGAGACTGGGAATGAGTGCCGGGTTTATTCAGTGTGAGATTGGGAATCAGTGCTGGGTTTGCTCGGTGTGAAACTGGGAATGAGAGATGGGTTTACTCAGTGTGAGGTTCTGAACATGTGGTGGGTTTACTTAGTGTGAGACTGGGAATGAGTGCCGGGTTTATTCAGTGTGAGATTGGGAATAAGTGCTGGGTTTACACAGTGTAAGACTGGGAATTAGAGTTGGGTTTACTCAGTGTGAGACTAGGAATGAGAGCTGGGTTTACTCAGTGTGAGACTCGAAATGAGCTGTGGGTTTACTCAGTGTGAGACTAGGAATGAGAGCTGGATTTATTAAGTGCGAGACTAGGAATGAGAGTTGGGTTTACTCAGTATGAGACTGGAAATGAGCACTGGGTTTACTCAGTGTGAGGCTCTGAACAGGTGCTGGGTTTTCTCAGTGTGAGACTGGGAATGAGAGTTGGGTTTACTTATTTTGAGACTGGAAATGAGCACTTTGCTTACTCAGTGTGAGGCTCTGAACAGGTGCTGGGTTTACTCAGTGTGAGACTAGGAATGAGAGTTGGGTTTACTCATTATGAGACTGGAAATGAGCACTGGGTTTACTCAGTGTGAGGCTCTGAACAGGTGCTGGGTTTACTCAGTGTGCGACTAGGAATCAGTGATGTGTTTACTTAGTGTGAGACTACAAATGAGAGCTGGGTTTACTCAGTGTGAGACTGGGAATGAGAGCAGGGTTAACTCAGCGTGACACTGGAAATGAGAGCTGGGTTTACTCTGTTAGGCTCTGAACAGGTGCTGGATTTACTCAGTGTGAGACTTGGCCTGAGCTTTGGATTTACTCATTGTGACACTGGGCCTGAAATTTGGATTTACTCAGTGTGAGATTGGAAATGAGAGCTGGGTTTACTCTGTGAGGCTCTGAACAGCTGCTGGATTTACTCAATGTGAGATGGGGCCTGAGCTTCGGATTTACTCAGTGTGAGACTAGGAATGAAATCTGGGTTTACTAAGTATGAGAGCTGGGAATGAGCCCTGGGTTTTGCTCAGTGTGAGACTGGGACTAAGAACTGGGTTTACTCATTGTGAGACTGGGAATGAGTGCCAAGTTTACTCAGTGTGAGACTGGGAACATGCACTGGGTGTACTCACTCTCAGGCTGTGAACAAGCATTGTATTTATTCACTTTGAGACTGGGAATGTGTGCTGGGTTTACTCACATTGAGGCTCTGAACGAGAGCTGTGTTTACTCAGTGTGAGACTGGTGCTGAGTTTTCGATATAGTCAGTGTGAGACTGGGAATGAGAGCTGGGTTAACTCAGTGTGAGACTGGGAATGAGAGCTGGGTTTACTCAGTGTGAGACTGGGAATGAGTGCCAGGTTTACTCAGTGTGAGACTGGGAATGAGAGCTGGGTTTCTCAGTGTGAAACTGGGATTGAGCTCTGGGTTTACTCAGTTTGAGGCTCTGAACAGGTGCTGGGTTTACTCAGTGTGCGACTGGGAATGAGAGCTGGGTTTACTCAGTGTGAGGCTCTGAACAGGTGCTGGGTTTTCTCAGTGTGAAACTAGGAATGAGAGCTGGGTTTACTCAGTTTGAGGCTCTGAAAAGGTGCTGGGCTTATTTAGTGTGAGACTGGGAATATGCACTGGGTGTACTCACCCTCAGTCTCTGAACAAGCATTGTGTTTACTCACTTTGAGACTGGGAATGCGTGCTGGGTTTACTTACTTCGAGGCTCTGAATGAGAGCTGGGTTTACTCAGTGTGAGACTGGCACTGAGCTTCGGATTTACTCAGTGTGAGACTAGGAATGAAAGCTGGGTTTACTCAGTATGAGACTAGGAATGAGAGCTGGGTTTACTCACTGTGAGACTGGGAATGAGCTTTGGGTTTACTCAGTGTGAGGCTCTGAACAGGTGCTGGACTTACTCAATATGAGACTAGGAGTGCCGGGTTCGCTCAATGTGAGACTGGGAATGAGTGCTGGGTTTACTCAGCGTGAGACTGGGAATGAGAGCCGGGTTTACTTAGTGTGAGACTGGGAATGAGTGCCAGGTTTACTCAGTGTGAGACTGGGAATGAGAGCTGGGTTTACTCTGTGAGGCTCTGAACAGGTGCTGGATTTACTCAGTGTGAGACTGGCACTGACCTTTGGATTTACATAGTATGAGCCTGGGAATGAGTGCAAGGTTTACTCAGTGTGAGATTGGGAATCAGTGCTGGGTTTGCTCAGTGTGAGATTGGGATTGAGCTCTGGGGTTACTCAGTTTGAGGCTCTGAACAGGTGCTGGATTTACTCAGTGTGAGACTAGGAATGAGAGCTGGGTTTACTCAGTGTGAGACTGGGATTGAATGCCGGGTTTACTCAGTGTAAGACTGGGAATGAGAGCTGTGTTTACTCTGTGAGGCTCTGAACAGGTGCTGGATTTAATCAGTGTGAGACTGGGACCGGGCTTTGGATTTACTCAGTGTGAGACTAGGAATGAGAGCTGGATTTATTCAGTGTGAGACAGGGAATGAGAGTTGGGCTTACTCAGTATGAGACTGGAAATGAGACTGGATTTACTCAGTGTGAGGCTCTGAACAGGTGCTGGGTTTACTCAGTGTGAGACTGGGAATCAGTGCTGGGTTTACTCAGTGTGAGACTGGGAATTAGAGTTGGGCTTACTTAGTGTGAGACTGGGAATGAGAGCTGGGATTACTCAGTGTGAGGCTCTGAACAGGTGCTGGGTTTTCTCAGTGTGAGACTGGGAATGAGCAGAGTTAACTCAGTGTGAGACTAGGAATGAAAGCTGGGTTTACTCAGTGTGAGACTGGGAATGAGCCCTGGGTTTACTCTATGTTAGGCTCTGAACAGGTGCTGTGTTTACTGAATGTGAGACTGGGCCCGAGGTTTGGATTTACTCAGTGTGAGACTAGGAATGAGAGCTGGGTTTACTCACTGTGAGACTGGGAATGAGCCCTGGGTTTACTCGGTGTGAGGCTCGGAACAGGTGCTGGACTTACTCAATATGAGACTAGGAATGAGTGCCGGGTTCGCTCAATGTGAGACTAGGAATGAGTGCTGGGTTTACTCAGCGTGAGACTGGGAATGAGTGCCAGGTTTACTCAGTGTGAGACTGGGAATGAGAGCTGGGTTTACTCTGTGAGGCTCTGAACAGGTGTTGGATTTACTCAGTGTGAAACTGGGACTGAGCTTTGGATTTACTTAGTGTGAGACTGGGAATGAGTGCAGGGTTTACTCAGTGTGAGATTGGGAATCAGTGCTGGGTTCGCTCAGTGTGAGATTGGGATTGAGAGCTGGGTTTACTCAGTGTGAGGCTCTGAACAGGTGCTGGGTTTTCTCAGTGTGAGACTGGGAATGAGAGTTGGGTTTACTTATTTTGAGACTGGAAATGAGCACTGGGCTTACTCAGTGTGAGGCTCTGAATAGGTGCTGGGTTTACTCAGTGTGAGACTAGGAATGAGAGTTGGGTTTACTCAGTGTGAGGCTCTGAAAAGTTGCTGGGTTTACTCAGTGTGAGACTGGGAATGAGAGTTGGGTTTACTCATTATGAGACTGGAAATGAGCACTGGGTTTACTCAGTGTGAGGCTCTGAACAGGTGCTGGGTTTACTCAGTGTGCGACTGGGAATGAGAGCAGGGTTAACTCAGCGTGACACTGGAAATGAGAGCTGGGTTTACTCTGTTAGGCTCTGAACAGGTGCTGGATTTACTCAGTGTGAGACTTGGCCTGAGCTTTGGATTTACTCAGTGTGAGACTAGGAATGAAATCTGGGTTTACTAAGTATGAGAGCTGGGAATGAGCCCTGGGTTTTGCTCAGTGTGAGACTGTGACTAAGAACTGGGTTTACTCATTGTGAGACTGGGAATGAGTGCCAAGTTTACTCAGTGTGAGACTGGGAACATGCACTGGGTGTACTCACTCTCAGGCTGTGAACAAGCATTGTATTTATTCACTTTGAGACTGGGAATGTGTGCTGGGTTTACTCACATTGAGGCTCTGAACGAGAGCTGGGTTTACTCAGTGTGAGACTCGAAATGAGCAGTGGGTTTACTCAGTGTGCGACTGGGAATGAGAGCTGGGTTTACTCAGTGTGAGGCTCTGAACAGGTGCTGGGTTTTCTCAGTGTGAGACTAGGAATGAGAGCTGGGTTTACTCAGTTTGAAGCTCTGAAAAGGTGCTGGGCTTATTTAGTGTGAGACTGGGAATATGCACTGGGTGTACTCACCCTCAGTCTCTGAACAAGCATTGTGTTTACTCACTTTGAGACTGGGAATGCGTGCTGGGTTTACTTACTTCGAGGCTCTGAATGAGAGCTGGGTTTACTCAGTGTGAGACTGGCACTGAGCTTCGGATTTACTCAGTGTGAGACCAGGAATGAAAGCTGGGTTTACTCAGTATGAGACTAGGAATGAGAGCTGGGTTTACTCACTGTGAGACTGGGAATGAGCTTTGGGTTTACTCAGTGTGAGGCTCTGAACAGGTGCTGGGTTTACTCAGTGTGAGACTGGGAATCAGTGTTGGGTTTACTCAGTGTGAGACTGGGAATGAGACTGGATTTACTCAGTGTGAGGCTCTGAACAGGTGCTGGGTTTACTCAGTATGAGACTGGAAATGAGACTGGATTTACTCAGTGTGAGGCTCTGAACAGGTGCTGGGTTTACTCAGTGTGAGACTGGGAATCAGTGTTGGGTTTACTCAGTGTGAGACTGGGAATGAGAGCTGGGATTACTCAGTGTGAGGCTCTGAACAGGTGCTGGCTTTTCTCAGTGTGAGACTGGGAATGAGCAGAGTTAACTCAGTGTGAGACTGGGAATGAGAGCTGGGTTTACCCAGTGTGAGACTGAGACTGAGCTTTGGATTTACTCAGTGTGAGACTAGGAATGAAAGCTGGGTTTACTCAGTGTGAGACTGGGAATGAGCCCTGGGTTTACTCTATGTTAGGCTCTGAACAGGTGCTGTGTTTACTGAATGTGAGACTGGGCCTGAGGTTTGGATTTACTCAGTGTGAGACTAGGAATGAGAGCTGGGTTTACTCACTGTGAGACTGGGAATGAGCCCTGGGTTTACTCAGTGTGAGGCTCGGAACAGGTGCTGGCCTTACTCAATATGAGACTAGAAATGAGTGCCGGGTTCGCTCAATGTGAGACTAGGAATGAGTGCTGGGTTTACTCAGCGTGAGACTGGGAATGAGTGCCAGGTTTACTCAGTGTGAGACTGGGAATGAGAGCTGGGTTTACTCTGTGAGGCTCTGAACAGGTGTTGGATTTACTCAGTGTGAAACTGGGACTGAGCTTTGGATTTACTTAGTGTGAGACTGGGAATGAGTGCAGGGTTTACTCAGTGTGAGATTGGGAATCAGTGCTGGGTTTGCTCAGTGTGAGATTGGGATTGAGAGCTGGGTTTACTCAGTGTGAGGCTCTGAACAGGTGCTGGGTTTACTCAGTGTGAGACTAGGATTGAGAGCTGGGTTTACTCAGTGTGAGACTCGAAATGAGCTGTGGGTTTACTCAGTGTGAGACTGGGAATGAGAGCTGGGTTTACTGAGTGTGAGGCTCTGAACAGGTGCTGGGTTTTCTCAGTGTGAGACTGGGAATGAGAGCTGGGTTTACTCAGTTTGAGGCTCTGAAAAGGTGCTGGAGTTTTCTTAGTGTGAGACTGGGAACATGCACTGGGTGTGCTCACTCTCAGTCTCTGAACAGCATTGTGTTTACTCACTTTGAGACTGGGAATGTGTGCTGGGTTTACTCACATTGAGGCTCTGAATGAGAGCTGGGTTTACTCAGTGTGAGACTGGCACTGAGTTTTGGATATACTCAGTGTGAGACAGGGAATGAGAGCTGGGTTTACTCAGTGTGAGACTCGGAATGAGAGAGGGTTAACTCAGTGTGAGACAGGGAATGAGAGCTGGGTTTACTCAGTGTGAGACTGGGACTGAGCTTTGGATTTACTCAGTGTGAGACTAGGAATGAAAGCTGGGTTGACTCTGTGAGGCTCTGAACAGGTGCTGGATTTACTGAATGTGAGTGTGGGCCTGAGCTTTGCATTTACTCAGTGTGAGACTGGGAATGAGCCCTGGATTTACTCAGTGTGAGGCTCTGAACAGGTGTTGGACTTACTCAATGTGAGACTGGGGCTGAACTCTAGAATTTTGTGTGAAACTAAGAATGAGAGCTGGGTTTACTCAGTGTGAAACTGGGAATGAGAGTTGGGTTTACACTGTGATGCTCTGAACAGGTGCTGAATTTACTCAGTGTGAGACTAGGAATGAGTGCTGGGTTTGCTCAATGTGAGACTGGAAATGAGTGCCGGGTTTACTCAGCGTGAGACTGGGAATGAGTGCCAGGTTTACTTAGTGTGAGACTGGGAATGAGTGCCAGGTTTACTCAGCGTGAGACTGGGAATGAGTGCCGGGTTTACTCAGCATGAGACTGGGAATGAGTGCTGGGTTTACTCAGTGTGAGACTGGGAATGAGTGCCGGGTTTACTCAGTGTGAGACTGGGAATGAGAGCTGTGTTTACTCTGTGAGGCTCTGAACAGGTGCTGTATTTAATCAGTGTGAGATTGGGACCAAGCTTTGGATTTACTCAGTGTGAGACTAGGAATGAGAGCTGGAGACAAGGAATGGGAGTTGGGCTTACTCAGTATGAGACTGGAAATGAGCACTGGGTTTACTCAGTGTGAGGCTCTGAACAGGTGCTGGGTTTACTCAGTGTGAGACTGGGAATCAGTGCTGGGTTTACTCAGTGTGAGACTGGGAATTAGAGTTGGGCTTACTTAGTGTGAGACTGGGAATGAGAGCTGGGATTACTCAGTGTGAGGCTCTGAACAGGTGCTGGGTTTACTCAGTGTGAGACTGGGAATGAGAGCTGGGTTTACCCAGTGTGAGACTGGGACTGAGCTTTGGATTTACTCAGTGTGAGACTAGGAATGAGTGCCAGGTTTACTCAGTGTGAGACTGGGAATGAGAGCTGGATTTATTCAGTGCGAGACAGGGAATGAGAGTTGGGTTTACTCAGTATGAGACTGGAAATGAGCACTGGGTTTACTCAGTGTGAGGCTCTGAACAGGTGCTGGGTTTATTCAGTGTGAGACTGAGAATCAGTGCTGGGTTTGCTCAGTGTGAGACTGGGAATGAGAGTTGGGTTTACTCAGTGTGAGACTGGGAATGAGAGCTGGCATTACTCAGTGTGAGGCTCTGAACAGGTGCTGGGTTTTCTCAGTGTGAGACTGGGAATGAGAGTTGGGTTTACTCATTTTGAGACTGGAAATGAGCACTGGGCTTACTCAGTGTGAGGCTCTGAACAGGTGCTGGGTTTACTCAGTGTGAGACTAGGAATGAGAGTTGGGTTTACTCAGTGTGAGACTGGGAATGAGAGTTGTGTTTACTCAGTGTGAGGCTCTGAAAAGGTGCTGGGTTTACTCAGTGTGAGACTGGGAATGAGAGTTGGGTTTACTCATTATGAGACTGGGAATTAGAGTTGGGCTTACTTCGTGTGAGACTGGGAATGAGAGCTGGGATTACTCAGTGTGAGGCTCTGAACAGGTGCTGGGTTTACTCAGTGTGAGACTGGGAATGAGAGCTGGGTTTACCCAGTGTGAGACTGGGACTGAGCTTTGGATTTACTCAGTGTGAGACTAGGAATGAAAGCTGGGTTTACTCAGTGTGAGACTGGGAATGAGAGCTGGATTTATTCAGTGCGAGACAGGGAATGAGAGTTGGGTTTACTCAGTATGAGACTGGAAATGAGCACTGGGTTTACTCAGTGTGAGGCTCTGAACAGGTGCTGTGTTTATTCAGTGTGAGACTGAGAATCAGTGCTGGGTTTGCTCAGTGTGAGACTGGGAATGAGAGTTGGGTTTACTCAGTGTGAGACAGGGAATGAGAGCTGGCATTACTCATTGTGAGGCTCTGAACAGGTGCTGGGTTTTCTCAGTGTGAGACTGGGAATGAGAGTTGGGTTTACTCATTTTGAGACTGGAAATGAGCACTGGGCTTACTCAGTGTGAGGCTCTGAACAGGTGCTGGGTTTACTCAGTGTGAGACTAGGAATGAGAGTTGGGTTTACTCAGTGTGAGACTGGGAATGAGAGTTGTGTTTACTTAGTGTGAGGCTCTGAAAAGGTGCTGGGTTTACTCAGTGTGAGACTGGGAATGAGAGTTGGGTGTACTCATTATGAGACTGGAAATGAGCACTGGGTTTATTCAGTGTGAGGCTCTGAACAGGTGCTGGGTTTACTCAGTGTGAGACTGGGAACATGTGCTGGGTTTTCTCACTATGAGGCTCTGAACGAGAGCTGGTTTTACTCAGTGTGAGACTGGCACTAAGCTTTGGATATACTCTGTGTGTGACTAGAAATGAGAGCTGGGTTAACTCAGTGTTAGACTAGGAATGAGAGCTGGGTTTTCTCAGTGTGAGACTAGAAATGAGAGCCAGGTTTACTTAGTGTGAGACTGGGAATGAGAGCTGGGTTTACTCTGTGAGACTCTGAACAGGTGCTGGATTTAATCAGTGAGACTGGGACCAAACTTTGGATTTACTCAGTGTGAGACTAGGAATGAGAGCTGGATTTATTCAGTGTGAGACAGGGAATGAGAGTTGGGTTTATTCAGTATGAGACTGGAAATGAGCACTGGGTTTACTCAGTGTGAGGTTCTGAACAGGTGCTGGGTTTACTCAGTGTGAGACTGAGAATCAGTGCTGGGTTTACTCAGTGTGAGACTGGAAATGAGAGTTGGGTTTACTCAGTGTGAGACTGGGAATGAGAGCTGGGATTACTCATTATGAGACTGGAAATGAGCACTGAGTTTACTCAGTGTGAGGCTCAGAACAGGTGCTGGGTTTACTCAGTGTGAGACTGGGAATGAGTGCCGGGTTTATTCAGTGTGAGATTGGGAATCAGTGCTGGGTTTGCTCAGTGTGAAACTGGGAATGAGAGATGGGTTTACTCAGTGTGAGACTGGTGCTGAGTTTTCGATATAGTCAGTGTGAGACTGGGAATGAGAGCAGGGTTAACTCAGTGTGAGACTGGGAATAAGAGCTGGGTTTACTCAGTATGAGACTGGGAATGAGCTCTGGGTTTACTCAGTTTGAGGCTCTGAACAGGTGCTGGGTTTCCTCAGTGTGAGACTGGGAATGAGTGCTGGGTTTACTCTGTGTGAGGCTCTGAATGAATGCTGTATTTACTCAGTGTGAGACTGGGAATGAGCTGGGTTTACTCAGTGCGAGACTAGGGAATGAGCTGGGTTTACTCAGTGTGAGACTGGGAACATGCACTGGGTGTACTCACTCTCAGGCTCTGAACAAGCATTGTGTTTACTCACTGTGAGACTGGGAATGTGTGCTGGGTTTACTCATTGTGAGGCTCTGAACCAGAGCTGGGTTTACTCAGTGTGAGACTGAGACTGAGCTTTGGATTTACTCAGTGTGAGACTGGGAATGAGAGCTGGGTTTACTCACTGTGAGGCATTGAACAAGAGCTGCTTTTACTCAGTGTGAGACTGGGAATGAGAGCTGGGTTTACTCAGTGTGAGACTGGGAATGAGAGCTGGGTTTATTAGTCTGAGACTAGGAATGAGTGCCAAGTTTACTTAGTTTGAGACTGGGAATGAGAGCTGGGTTTAATCTATGAGGCTCTGACCAGGTGCTAGATTTACTCAGTGTGAGATTGGGAATGAGAGTTGGGTTTACTCATTTTGAGACTGGAAATGAGCACTGGGTTTACTCAATGTGAGGCTCTGAATGAGTGGTGGGTTAACTCAGTGTAAGACTAGGAATGAGAGCTGGGTTTACTCAGTGTGAGACTGAAAATGAGAGCTGGGTTTACTCAGTGTGAAACTCTGAAAAGGTTCTGGGTTTACTCAGTGTGAAACTAGGAACATGCACTGGGTGTACTCACTCTCGGGCTCTGAAAAAGCATTGTGTTTACTCGCTGTGAGACTGGGAATATGTGCTGGGTTTTCTCACTATGAGGCTCTGAACGAGAGCTGGTTTTACTCAGTGTGAGACTGGCACTAAGCTTTGGATATACTCTGTGTGTGACTAGGAATGAGAGCTGGGTTAACTCAGTGTTAGACTATGAATGAGAGCTGGGTTTTCTCAGTGTGAGACTAGGAATGAGAGCTAGGTTTACTCAGTGTGAGACTGGGAATGAGAGCTGGGTTTACTCTGTGAGACTCTGAACAGGTGCTGGATTTAATCAGTGAGACTGGGACCAAACTGTGGATTTACTCAGTGTGAGACTAGGAATGAGAGCTGGATTTATTCAGTGTGAGACAGGGAATGAGGGTTGGGTTTATTCAGTATGAGACTGGAAACGAGCACTGGGTTTACTCAGTGTGAGGTTCTGAACAGGTGCTGGGTTTACTCAGTGTGAGACTGAGAATCAGTGCTGGGTTTACTCAGTGTGAGACTGGAAATGAGAGTTGGGTTTACTCAGTGTGAGACTGGGAATGAGAGTTGGGATTACTCAGTGTGAGGCTCTGAACAGGTTCTGGGTTTACTCAGTGTGAGACTGGGAATGAGAGTTGGGTTTACTCATTATGAGACTGGAAATGAGCACTGGGTTTACTCAGTGTGAGACTAGGAATGAGAGCTGGATTTATTAAGTGCGAGACAGGGAATGAGAGTTGGGTTTACTCAGTATGAGACTGGAAATGAGCACTGGGTTTACTCAGTGTGAGGCTCTGAACAGGTGCTGGGTTTATTCAGTGTGAGACTGAGAATCAGTGCTGGGTTTGCTCAGTGTGAGACTGGGAATGAGAGTTGGGTTTACTCAGTGTGAGACTCTGAACAGGTGCTGGGTTTACTCAGTGTGAGACTAGGAATGAGAGTTGGGTTTACTCAGTGTGAGGCTCTGAAAAGGTGCTGGGTTTACTCAGTGTGAGACAGGGAATGAGAGTTGGGTTTACTCATTATGAGACTGGAAATGAGCACTGGGTTTACTCAGTGTGAGGCTCTGAACAGGTGCTGGGTTTACTCAGTGTGAGACTGGGAATGAGTGCCGGGTTTATTCAGTGTGAGATTGGGAATCAGTGCTGGGTTTGCTCGGTGTGAAACTGGGAATGAGAGATGGGTTTACTCAGTGTGAGGTTCTGAACATGTGGTGGGTTTACTTAGTGTGAGACTGGGAATGAGTGCCGGGTTTATTCAGTGTGAGATTGGGAATAAGTGCTGGGTTTACACAGTGTAAGACTGGGAATTAGAGTTGGGTTTACTCAGTGTGAGACTAGGAATGAGAGCTGGGTTTACTCAGTGTGAGACTCGAAATGCGCTGTGGGTTTACTCAGTGTGAGACTAGGAATGAGAGCTGGATTTATTAAGTGCGAGACTAGGAATGAGAGTTGGGTTTACTCAGTATGAGACTGGAAATGAGCACTGGGTTTACTCAGTGTGAGGCTCTGAACAGGTGCTGGGTTTTCTCAGTGTGAGACTGGGAATGAGAGTTGGGTTTACTTATTTTGAGACTGGAAATGAGCACTTTGCTTACTCAGTGTGAGGCTCTGAACAGGTGCTGGGTTTACTCAGTGTGAGACTAGGAATGAGAGTTGGGTTTACTCATTATGAGACTGGAAATGAGCACTGGGTTTACTCAGTGTGAGGCTCTGAACAGGTGCTGGGTTTACTCAGTGTGCGACTAGGAATCAGTGATGTGTTTACTTAGTGTGAGACTACAAATGAGAGCTGGGTTTACTCAGTGTGAGACTGGGAATGAGAGCAGGGTTAACTCAGCGTGACACTGGAAATGAGAGCTGGGTTTACTCTGTTAGGCTCTGAACAGGTGCTGGATTTACTCAGTGTGAGACTTGGCCTGAGCTTTGGATTTACTCATTGTGACACTGGGCCTGAAATTTGGATTTACTCAGTGTGAGATTGGAAATGAGAGCTGGGTTTACTCTGTGAGGCTCTGAACAGCTGCTGGATTTACTCAATGTGAGATGGGGCCTGAGCTTCGGATTTACTCAGTGTGAGACTAGGAATGAAATCTGGGTTTACTAAGTATGAGAGCTGGGAATGAGCCCTGGGTTTTGCTCAGTGTGAGACTGGGACTAAGAACTGGGTTTACTCATTGTGAGACTGGGAATGAGTGCCAAGTTTACTCAGTGTGAGACTGGGAACATGCACTGGGTGTACTCACTCTCAGGCTGTGAACAAGCATTGTATTTATTCACTTTGAGACTGGGAATGTGTGCTGGGTTTACTCACATTGAGGCTCTGAACGAGAGCTGTGTTTACTCAGTGTGAGACTGGTGCTGAGTTTTCGATATAGTCAGTGTGAGACTGGGAATGAGAGCTGGGTTAACTCAGTGTGAGACTGGGAATGAGAGCTGGGTTTACTCAGTGTGAGACTGGGAATGAGTGCCAGGTTTACTCAGTGTGAGACTGGGAATGAGAGCTGGGTTTCTCAGTGTGAAACTGGGATTGAGCTCTGGGTTTACTCAGTTTGAGGCTCTGAACAGGTGCTGGGTTTACTCAGTGTGCGACTGGGAATGAGAGCTGGGTTTACTCAGTGTGAGGCTCTGAACAGGTGCTGGGTTTTCTCAGTGTGAAACTAGGAATGAGAGCTGGGTTTACTCAGTTTGAGGCTCTGAAAAGGTGCTGGGCTTATTTAGTGTGAGACTGGGAATATGCACTGGGTGTACTCACCCTCAGTCTCTGAACAAGCATTGTGTTTACTCACTTTGAGACTGGGAATGCGTGCTGGGTTTACTTACTTCGAGGCTCTGAATGAGAGCTGGGTTTACTCAGTGTGAGACTGGCACTGAGCTTCGGATTTACTCAGTGTGAGACTAGGAATGAAAGCTGGGTTTACTCAGTATGAGACTAGGAATGAGAGCTGGGTTTACTCACTGTGAGACTGGGAATGAGCTTTGGGTTTACTCAGTGTGAGGCTCTGAACAGGTGCTGGACTTACTCAATATGAGACTAGGAGTGCCGGGTTCGCTCAATGTGAGACTGGGAATGAGTGCTGGGTTTACTCAGCGTGAGACTGGGAATGAGAGCCGGGTTTACTTAGTGTGAGACTGGGAATGAGTGCCAGGTTTACTCAGTGTGAGACTGGGAATGAGAGCTGGGTTTACTCTGTGAGGCTCTGAACAGGTGCTGGATTTACTCAGTGTGAGACTGGCACTGACCTTTGGATTTACATAGTATGAGCCTGGGAATGAGTGCAAGGTTTACTCAGTGTGAGATTGGGAATCAGTGCTGGGTTTGCTCAGTGTGAGATTGGGATTGAGCTCTGGGGTTACTCAGTTTGAGGCTCTGAACAGGTGCTGGATTTACTCAGTGTGAGACTAGGAATGAGAGCTGGGTTTACTCAGTGTGAGACTGGGATTGAATGCCGGGTTTACTCAGTGTAAGACTGGGAATGAGAGCTGTGTTTACTCTGTGAGGCTCTGAACAGGTGCTGGATTTAATCAGTGTGAGACTGGGACCGGGCTTTGGATTTACTCAGTGTGAGACTAGGAATGAGAGCTGGATTTATTCAGTGTGAGACAGGGAATGAGAGTTGGGCTTACTCAGTATGAGACTGGAAATGAGACTGGATTTACTCAGTGTGAGGCTCTGAACAGGTGCTGGGTTTACTCAGTGTGAGACTGGGAATCAGTGCTGGGTTTACTCAGTGTGAGACTGGGAATTAGAGTTGGGCTTACTTAGTGTGAGACTGGGAATGAGAGCTGGGATTACTCAGTGTGAGGCTCTGAACAGGTGCTGGGTTTTCTCAGTGTGAGACTGGGAATGAGCAGAGTTAACTCAGTGTGAGACTAGGAATGAAAGCTGGGTTTACTCAGTGTGAGACTGGGAATGAGCCCTGGGTTTACTCTATGTTAGGCTCTGAACAGGTGCTGTGTTTACTGAATGTGAGACTGGGCCCGAGGTTTGGATTTACTCAGTGTGAGACTAGGAATGAGAGCTGGGTTTACTCACTGTGAGACTGGGAATGAGCCCTGGGTTTACTCGGTGTGAGGCTCGGAACAGGTGCTGGACTTACTCAATATGAGACTAGGAATGAGTGCCGGGTTCGCTCAATGTGAGACTAGGAATGAGTGCTGGGTTTACTCAGCGTGAGACTGGGAATGAGTGCCAGGTTTACTCAGTGTGAGACTGGGAATGAGAGCTGGGTTTACTCTGTGAGGCTCTGAACAGGTGTTGGATTTACTCAGTGTGAAACTGGGACTGAGCTTTGGATTTACTTAGTGTGAGACTGGGAATGAGTGCAGGGTTTACTCAGTGTGAGATTGGGAATCAGTGCTGGGTTTGCTCAGTGTGAGATTGGGATTGAGAGCTGGGTTTACTCAGTGTGAGGCTCTGAACAGGTGCTGGGTTTTCTCAGTGTGAGACTGGGAATGAGAGTTGGGTTTACTTATTTTGAGACTGGAAATGAGCACTGGGCTTACTCAGTGTGAGGCTCTGAATAGGTGCTGGGTTTACTCAGTGTGAGACTAGGAATGAGAGTTGGGTTTACTCAGTGTGAGGCTCTGAAAAGGTGCTGGGTTTACTCAGTGTGAGACTGGGAATGAGAGTTGGGTTTACTCATTATGAGACTGGAAATGAGCACTGGGTTTACTCAGTGTGAGGCTCTGAACAGGTGCTGGGTTTACTCAGTGTGCGACTGGGAATGAGTACAGGGTTAACTCAGCGTGACACTGGAAATGAGAGCTGGGTTTACTCTGTTAGGCTCTGAACAGGTGCTGGATTTACTCAGTGTGAGACTTGGCCTGAGCTTTGGATTTACTCAGTGTGAGACTAGGAATGAAATCTGGGTTTACTAAGTATGAGAGCTGGGAATGAGCCCTGGGTTTTGCTCAGTGTGAGACTGGGACTAAGAACTGGGTTTACTCATTGTGAGACTGGGAATGAGTGCCAAGTTTACTCAGTGTGAGACTGGGAACATGCACTGGGTGTACTCACTCTCAGGCTGTGAACAAGCATTGTATTTATTCACTTTGAGACTGGGAATGTGTGCTGGGTTTACTCACATTGAGGCTCTGAACGAGAGCTGGGTTTACTCAGTGTGAGACTCGAAATGAGCAGTGGGTTTACTCAGTGTGCGACTGGGAATGAGAGCTGGGTTTACTCAGTGTGAGGCTCTGAACAGGTGCTGGGTTTTCTCAGTGTGAGACTAGGAATGAGAGCTGGGTTTACTCAGTTTGAAGCTCTGAAAAGGTGCTGGGCTTATTTAGTGTGAGACTGGGAATATGCACTGGGTGTACTCACCCTCAGTCTCTGAACAAGCATTGTGTTTACTCACTTTGAGACTGGGAATGCGTGCTGGGTTTACTTACTTCGAGGCTCTGAATGAGAGCTGGGTTTACTCAGTGTGAGACTGGCACTGAGCTTCGGATTTACTCAGTGTGAGACCAGGAATGAAAGCTGGGTTTACTCAGTATGAGACTAGGAATGAGAGCTGGGTTTACTCACTGTGAGACTGGGAATGAGCTTTGGGTTTACTCAGTGTGAGGCTCTGAACAGGTGCTGGGTTTACTCAGTGTGAGACTGGGAATCAGTGTTGGGTTTACTCAGTGTGAGACTGGGAATGAGACTGGATTTACTCAGTGTGAGGCTCTGAACAGGTGCTGGGTTTACTCAGTATGAGACTGGAAATGAGACTGGATTTACTCAGTGTGAGGCTCTGAACAGGTGCTGGGTTTACTCAGTGTGAGACTGGGAATCAGTGTTGGGTTTACTCAGTGTGAGACTGGGAATGAGAGCTGGGATTACTCAGTGTGAGGCTCTGAACAGGTGCTGGCTTTTCTCAGTGTGAGACTGGGAATGAGCAGAGTTAACTCAGTGTGAGACTGGGAATGAGAGCTGGGTTTACCCAGTGTGAGACTGAGACTGAGCTTTGGATTTACTCAGTGTGAGACTAGGAATGAAAGCTGGGTTTACTCAGTGTGAGACTGGGAATGAGCCCTGGGTTTACTCTATGTTAGGCTCTGAACAGGTGCTGTGTTTACTGAATGTGAGACTGGGCCTGAGGTTTGGATTTACTCAGTGTGAGACTAGGAATGAGAGCTGGGTTTACTCACTGTGAGACTGGGAATGAGCCCTGGGTTTACTCAGTGTGAGGCTCGGAACAGGTGCTGGCCTTACTCAATATGAGACTAGAAATGAGTGCCGGGTTCGCTCAATGTGAGACTAGGAATGAGTGCTGGGTTTACTCAGCGTGAGACTGGGAATGAGTGCCAGGTTTACTCAGTGTGAGACTGGGAATGAGAGCTGGGTTTACTCTGTGAGGCTCTGAACAGGTGTTGGATTTACTCAGTGTGAAACTGGGACTGAGCTTTGGATTTACTTAGTGTGAGACTGGGAATGAGTGCAGGGTTTACTCAGTGTGAGATTGGGAATCAGTGCTGGGTTTGCTCAGTGTGAGATTGGGATTGAGAGCTGGGTTTACTCAGTGTGAGGCTCTGAACAGGTGCTGGGTTTACTCAGTGTGAGACTAGGATTGAGAGCTGGGTTTACTCAGTGTGAGATTCGAAATGAGCTGTGGGTTTACTCAGTGTGAGACTGGGAATGAGAGCTGGGTTTACTGAGTGTGAGGCTCTGAACAGGTGCTGGGTTTTCTCAGTGTGAGACTGGGAATGAGAGCTGGGTTTACTCAGTTTGAGGCTCTGAAAAGGTGCTGGAGTTTTTTTAGTGTGAGACTGGGAACATGCACTGGGTGTGCTCACTCTCAGTCTCTGAACAGCATTGTGTTTACTCACTTTGAGACTGGGAATGTGTGCTGGGTTTACTCACATTGAGACTCTGAATGAGAGCTGGGTTTACTCAGTGTGAGACTGGCACTGAGTTTTGGATATACTCAGTGTGAGACAGGGAATGAGAGCTGGGTTTACTCAGTGTGAGACTCGGAATGAGAGAGGGTTAACTCAGTGTGAGACAGGGAATGAGAGCTGGGTTTACTCAGTGTGAGACTGGGACTGAGCTTTGGATTTACTCAGTGTGAGACTAGGAATGAAAGCTGGGTTGACTCTGTGAGGCTCTGAACAGGTGCTGGATTTACTGAATGTGAGTGTGGGCCTGAGCTTTGCATTTACTCAGTGTGAGACTGGGAATGAGCCCTGGATTTACTCAGTGTGAGGCTCTGAACAGGTGTTGGACTTACTCAATGTGAGACTGGGGCTGAACTCTAGAATTTTGTGTGAAACTAAGAATGAGAGCTGGGTTTACTCAGTGTGAAACTGGGAATGAGAGTTGGGTTTACACTGTGATGCTCTGAACAGGTGCTGAATTTACTCAGTGTGAGACTAGGAATGAGTGCTGGGTTTGCTCAATGTGAGACTGGAAATGAGTGCCGGGTTTACTCAGCGTGAGACTGGGAATGAGTGCCAGGTTTACTTAGTGTGAGACTGGGAATGAGTGCCAGGTTTACTCAGCGTGAGACTGGGAATGAGTGCCGGGTTTACTCAGCATGAGACTGGGAATGAGTGCTGGGTTTACTCAGTGTGAGACTGGGAATGAGTGCCGGGTTTACTCAGTGTGAGACTGGGAATGAGAGCTGTGTTTACTCTGTGAGGCTCTGAACAGGTGCTGTATTTAATCAGTGTGAGATTGGGACCAAGCTTTGGATTTACTCAGTGTGAGACTAGGAATGAGAGCTGGAGACAAGGAATGGGAGTTGGGCTTACTCAGTATGAGACTGGAAATGAGCACTGGGTTTACTCAGTGTGAGGCTCTGAACAGGTGCTGGGTTTACTCAGTGTGAGACTGGGAATCAGTGCCGGGTTTACTCAGTGTGAGACTGGGAATTAGAGTTGGGCTTACTTAGTGTGAGACTGGGAATGAGAGCTGGGATTACTCAGTGTGAGGCTCTGAACAGGTGCTGGGTTTACTCAGTGTGAGACTGGGAATGAGAGCTGGGTTTACCCAGTGTGAGACTGGGACTGAGCTTTGGATTTACTCAGTGTGAGACTAGGAATGAGTGCCAGGTTTACTCAGTGTGAGACTGGGAATGAGAGCTGGATTTATTCAGTGCGAGACAGGGAATGAGAGTTGGGTTTACTCAGTATGAGACTGGAAATGAGCACTGGGTTTACTCAGTGTGAGGCTCTGAACAGGTGCTGGGTTTATTCAGTGTGAGACTGAGAATCAGTGCTGGGTTTGCTCAGTGTGAGACTGGGAATGAGAGTTGGGTTTACTCAGTGTGAGACTGGGAATGAGAGCTGGCATTACTCAGTGTGAGGCTCTGAACAGGTGCTGGGTTTTCTCAGTGTGAGACTGGGAATGAGAGTTGGGTTTACTCATTTTGAGACTGGAAATGAGCACTGGGCTTACTCAGTGTGAGGCTCTGAACAGGTGCTGGGTTTACTCAGTGTGAGACTAGGAATGAGAGTTGGGTTTACTCAGTGTGAGACTGGGAATGAGAGTTGTGTTTACTCAGTGTGAGGCTCTGAAAAGGTGCTGGGTTTACTCAGTGTGAGACTGGGAATGAGAGTTGGGTTTACTCATTATGAGACTGGGAATTAGAGTTGGGCTTACTTCGTGTGAGACTGGGAATGAGAGCTGGGATTACTCAGTGTGAGGCTCTGAACAGGTGCTGGGTTTACTCAGTGTGAGACTGGGAATGAGAGCTGGGTTTACCCAGTGTGAGACTGGGACTGAGCTTTGGATTTACTCAGTGTGAGACTAGGAATGAAAGCTGGGTTTACTCAGTGTGAGACTGGGAATGAGAGCTGGATTTATTCAGTGCGAGACAGGGAATGAGAGTTGGGTTTACTCAGTATGAGACTGGAAATGAGCACTGGGTTTACTCAGTGTGAGGCTCTGAACAGGTGCTGTGTTTATTCAGTGTGAGACTGAGAATCAGTGCTGGGTTTGCTCAGTGTGAGACTGGGAATGAGAGTTGGGTTTACTCAGTGTGAGACAGGGAATGAGAGCTGGCATTACTCATTGTGAGGCTCTGAACAGGTGCTGGGTTTTCTCAGTGTGAGACTGGGAATGAGAGTTGGGTTTACTCATTTTGAGACTGGAAATGAGCACTGGGCTTACTCAGTGTGAGGCTCTGAACAGGTGCTGGGTTTACTCAGTGTGAGACTAGGAATGAGAGTTGGGTTTACTCAGTGTGAGACTGGGAATGAGAGTTGTGTTTACTTAGTGTGAGGCTCTGAAAAGGTGCTGGGTTTACTCAGTGTGAGACTGGGAATGAGAGTTGGGTGTACTCATTATGAGACTGGAAATGAGCACTGGGTTTATTCAGTGTGAGGCTCTGAACAGGTGCTGGGTTTACTCAGTGTGAGACTGGGAATCAGTGATGTGTTTACTTAGTGTGAGACTGCGAATGAGAGCTGGGTTTACTCAGTGTGAGACTGGGAATGAGAGCAGGGTTAACTCAGCGTGACACTGAAAATGCGAGCTGGGTTTACTTAGTGTGAGACTGTGAATGAGTGCCAGGTTTACTCAGCGTGAGACTGGGAATGAGTGACGGGTTTACTCAGCATGAGACTGGGAATGAGTGCTGGGTTTACTCAGTGTGAGCCTGGGAATGAGTGCCGGGCTTACTCAGTGTGAGAGTGGGAATGAGAGCTGTGTTTACTCTGTGAGGCTCTGAACAGGTGCTGTTTTTAATCAGTGTGAGATTGGGACCAAGCTTTGGATTTACTCAGTGTGAGACTAGGAATGAGAGCTGGATTTATTCAGTGTGAAACAAGGAATGAGAGTTGGGCTTACTCAGTATGAGACTGGAAATGAGCACTGGGTTTACTCAGTGTGAGGCTCTGAACAGGTGCTGGGTTTACTCAGTGTGAGACTGGGACTGAGCTTTGGATTAACTCAGTGTGAGACTAGAAATGAAAGCTGGGTTTACTCAGTGTGAGACTGGGAATGAGAGCTGTGTTAACTCAGTGTGAGACTGGGTATGAGAGCTGGGTTTACCCAGTGTGAGACTGGGACTGAGCTTTGGATTTACTCAGTGTGAGACTGGGAATGAGTCCTGGGTTTACTCTATGTGAGGATCTGATCAGGTGCTGTGTTTACTCAGTGTGAGGCTCTGAACAGGTGCTGGATTTACTGAATGTGAGACTGTGCTCGAGGTTTGGATTTACTCAGTGTGAGACTAGGACTGAGAGCTGGGTTTACTCACTGTGAGACTGGGAATGAGACCCGGGTTTACTCAGCGTGAGACTGGGAATGAGAGCCAGGTTTACTTAGTGTGAGACTGGGAATGAGTGCCATGTTTACTCAGCGTGAGACTGGGAATGAGTGTCGGGTTTACTCATCATGAGACTGGGAATGAGTCCCAAGTTTACTCAGCGTGAGACCGGGAATGAGTGCCAGGTTTACTTAGTGTGAGACTGGGAATGAGTGCCGGGTTTACTCAGTGTGAGACTGGGAACAAGAACTGGGTTTACTCAGTGTGAGACTGGGAATGAGTGTCCGGTTTACTCAGTGTGAGACTGGGAATGAGAGCTGGGTTTACTCAGTGTGAGACTGGGACTGAGCTTTGGATTTACTCAGTGTGAGACTAGGAATAAAAGCTGGGTTTACTCAGTGTGAGACCTGTCCTGTCCATATGTTCTAAAGTCCAGTCCTGGGTTCCTGAGTGACTGCATGCTGGATGCCGGAATCTGTGTCCATGGTTTGGCTTCAACCATCTGCTATAAACGAGAGGGTTACGTCACACACGGGAGGAATGCTTCCTCACTCGACTGTTTATCTTTTGCGCTTTTGTACTCGCTTCGTGTTGAATTGTTAATTGTTGAATGTTTTTTTTGTGAGTGTTGTCTGTCTGTAAGTTGTACACGTTTGTAAACTTGTACTAGTTGTAGGGAGTGGCTGCCATTTTTGTTTTGGGAACTGGGGTTTGTCTCTGTTTATACACAGCAAGGGAGTAAGTTTAGCACTATGTCTTTGTTTTTGTCATCCTGCACAGGTTAGTTAGTGTACCTAAAAGTAGTTAGTGTGGGATTTTTTTGTTGTTTTGGCCTGGGTCACTCCTGAAGTCAATTTTCTGGTTCACTAAACTGTATCAATCACCTTTAATACATTTCACAAAAACTGTCCCAAGTTGTACTTTTTTTTGCAATCATCACACTGTCTGTTATTTCACTTTTGTGTTGCGGTCTGCCCTAGACCAGGTCGTAACACTGGGAACACACGTTGGGTTTACTCTGAGTGAGACTGGGAATGAGTGCTTGGTTTTCTCTGTGTGAGACTGGGAATGAGTGCTTGGTTTTCTTTGTGTGAGACTGGGAATGAGCCCTGGGTTTACTCTGTGTGAGACTGGGAACACGCGTTGGGTTTACTCTGAGTGAGACTGGGAATGAGTGCTTGGTTTTCTCTGTGTGAGACTGGGAATGAGCCCTGGTTTTACTCTGTGTGAGACTGGGAATGAGTGCTGAGTTTACTCTGTGTGAGACTGGGAACATGCATTGGGTTTACTCTGAGTGAGACTGGGAATGAGTGCTTGGTTTTCTTGGTGTGAGACTGGGAATGAGCCCTGCTTTTACTCAGTGTGAGACTGGGACTGAGCGCTGGGTTTACTTAGTGTGAGACTGGGATTGAATGCTAGGTTTAGTCTGTGTGAGACTCTGAACAAATGCTGGATTTACTCAGTGTGAGACTGGGAATAAACACTGGGTTTACTCTGTGAGAGACTGGGAACAAATGCTGTGTTTACTCTGTGAGAGACTGCGAACGAGCGCTGGGTTTACCCAGTGTGAGTTTGGGAATGAATGCTGGATTTACTCAGTGTGGGAATGAGAGCTGTTTTTTCTGTGTAAGTGCAGGGTTTACTAGGCACTGAAATACTGATGCACACCAGCTACAGCCATTTACTTCAACCTTATATTGCCAAACATTTTCACTTTCCCATCCAAATCATTTAATTCAGGTTTTCCAGTCATTTGGAATGACCAGACTTGTATAAAACCAAGCACCTAGGAATGCAGACTGCTTTTTTAAACAGTTGTTAAAGAATGGGTCACTCTCAGTAGCTCAGTGAATTCCAGCGTAGGACTGTAATAGGATGCCACCTGTGCAGTTGTGCAGTGGTGTAAAGCACACAGCCACTGGACTCTAGAGCAGTGGAGACGTGTTCTCTGGAGTGACGAATCACGCTTCTCCATCTGGATAAATCTAGGTTTCGTGGTGGCCAGAAGAACGGGACTTGTCTAACTGCATTGTGCCTAGTGTAAAGTTATGGTGTGGGGTTGTTTTTCAGGGGTTGCGCTCAGCCTCTTAGTTCCAGTGAATGGAACTTTTAATGTATCAGCACACCAAGAGATTCTAGACAATTTCATGCTCCAAAATTTGTGATCCAGAGGTCCATAAAAACATGGATGAGTGAGTTTGGTGTTAAAGGAGCAGAAAGAGCAATACCAAGTAACCCGCATTGTTCTTCAGATTTCCAGTGGATGGTGATGGGGCTCTGGATCCGAAAGGCATAATTTAGTTCAACTATTGCATCTGCTCAGCTTCTCAACCTCAAATAGCAACTTCTAGCATTAGCCAGTTAGCATATGTCTCACATTGTATGACAACCCTTAAAAGCTGAGTACAGTTTTTTAATATTAATAATATAATTGTTTTGGGGGCAGCACGATGGCACAGCTCCAGGATCTTGGAGATTGGGTTCAAGTCCGAGTGACTGTCTGTGAGGAGTGTGGTATGTTCCCCATGTGTCTGCGTGGGTTTCCTCCGGGTGACTGTCTGTGAGGAGTATGGTGTGTTCTCCCTGTGTCTGCATGGGTTTCCTCCAGGTGACTGTCTGTGAGGAGTGTGGTGTGTTCCCCATGTGTCTGCGTGGGTTTCCTCCGGGTGACTGTCTGTGAGGAGTGTGGTGTGTTCTCCCTTTGTCTGCGTGGGTTTTCTTCCGGGTGCTTCGGTTTCCTCCCATGCTCCAAAAACACATGTTTGTAGGTGGATTGGTGACTCAAGTGTCTGAAGGTGTGAATGTGTGAGTGTTTGTCTCCCTGTGAAGGACTGGTTCCCCCCCCAGGGTGTGTTCCTGCCTTGTGCTCAGTGATTCAGATCACTGGATCCAGACCCTCCGTGACCCTGAACTGGATAAGGATTACAGACAATGAATGAATGAATAATTATTATGACTGTTTAATTTATACAGTGCATTTCTTATACCCAGTATCACTTTACAATTCATTGTGAAAAAAGTACAGAGGCAGATAAAAATACAGGGTGGGCCATTTATATGGATACACCTTAATAAAATGGGAATGGTTGGTGATATTAACTTCCTGTTTGTGGCACATTAGTATATGGGAGGGGGAAACTTTTCAAGATGGGTGGTGATTGTGTCAGCCATTTTAGATCCAACTTTTGATATTTTAATGTTTTAAAGAGGGTCATGTGACACATCAAACGTATTGGGAATTTCAGAAAAACAATGGTGTGCTTGGTTTTAACGTAATGTTATTCTTTCATGTGTTATTTACAAGTTTCTGACCACTTATAAAATGTGTTCAAAGTGCTGCCCATTGTGTTGGATTGTCAATGCAACCCTCTTCTCCCACTCTTCACACACTTATAGCAACATCACAGGAGAAATGCTAGCACAGGCTTCCAGTATCCGTAGTTTCAGGTGCTGAAAAAATGTAAGTTTTAATCTGAGCTTTAAAGGACGAGTGTGAGGGACTGAGTGGTTAGGGAGACGTGACACTAAAGTATCCACCTCCCAGCAGTGACCAGTGGGATGCCAGTGAGAAGGCAGTTTTAGTGGAGTTCTCATGATAGAAATTATCACATGGAGTTTCAGTATGTTATGGAGGAAATTGGTTTTGATCACAGCCATGACATGAGGCTTAAAGAGAGAGTCAAAAAGCACCCCAAGATTATGAACAGTTTCTGAGAATTTAACAGTTTCTCACACACCATATTACTCACACATTCTGTGAGATAAGAAAGACTTGTGAATTGATTTTCTGATTTATTCTCACTAAGATGTGACCAGCCCCATACACACGTTCAGCCTCATGGATTTACTGCTAAAACACTAGCAGCTATCCTAGACATTCTTTTTACAAGATTTAGGACTAGAGTTGGTGAACACATTAAAAACAGACTTGTGTCCTTAAGCTCATGGATTTGTTTTGGTGATTTTGTTATCTGTGTTTTGTGGTCACAGATGAATACTGCTACTGTCTTGCAAAACAAAGAAAGATACTGCATGACTTTAAGACCCGTGTTCATAATGTACACTCTAGGTTAATCCATGTACTGTATATTTTAAAACAGACTTCTCATAAAACCAAATCTGCCTGTTCCATCCAATCCAAAATGGCTTTGAGTTTGGTGATGGACATGGGTGTGTCAGGACAGGACAGGACTAAAATCATCAGAGAAGAGCTGAGTTTGGTGTTACTTACCTCTGTGTTTATCAGGCTGAACTAAAATCACCAGAGTTGAGTTTGATAAACACAGAAGTGAGTATCAGGACAGGACTAAAATCCCCAGATAGAGCTGTTTTTGGTGATTAAACAGTGGTGAGTATCAGGACTGGACTAAAATCTCTAGTGTAGAGCTGAGCCTGAATATAAACATTGACCTTATACTGTTAGTTGTCTCAGATTATCCACCTGCAGTCTTCACACATTGCCTACCAAATTTTTACAAAACTCTTTTCATTCTACAAATTTGGTAGGCAGTGTGTGGAAACTGCAGGTGGATAGTCTGAGACAACTAACATAATCAACCTGAATTTCATTGTTAAGAGTACTGAACTCTGACATTTTAACAAAGCTGTCTTTACAAGGTGAAGAGGATTATTCTGTTTTTAAAAATTCTGGGTGTGTGGTCACAGCCCCTACTGGACTTGTTTGTGTGTGTGTGTGTGTTCACTGTCACAGATAGGTTAAATGCAGAAGACATATTTTGTTTCATTTGGATTTGAATAGTGGGAGCATCACCATATTGCTTTCTGTTTGTCTGATACAGCCTACACTTTAACCTGTAAAATCTCATCTATAACACTGATGATATTGAGTTATCCAGCAGAGTACTAGTTTATGCAAATCAAAGTGTGTTTTAACATGTTTATGCTGGTCTACGCGTGTTTAAACGCTTTTATTCAGGTCAAGGTTGTTTACACTGCTTTATTCAGGTAAAATTTGTTTACACTAGTTTATTCAGGTCAAAATGTGTCAAAACTGGAATAGGGTTAGATGTTAAATGTTCTTCCTTGTCATATTGTGTAGGCTCAGTCACTGTGAGAACATGTCTCTAAGGGACAGACCCAGTTCAACATGAACTGTGTCCGTATCAGTCGAATAATGACCACACACCTCGTCTATTCTCATCTCTCCCAAAATAAACTCTGAACACTCAAGTGGATCCTTTCTTTTCTAAAGGAATATTGGGACAAAACGATGGAATCCATGCTGTTTTATTGTTAGTCTGCTCTGAGGTCAACCCAGTGAACCCAGTGTGTACTTGATACTTTCGACACCACAGCTGAGTAAACAGTCAGTGTTAGACCTTGTAACCCACTGCATGGTCAAACGAGTGTGGACCCCTTTACTGAGTGTATTCAGCTGCTTTAGACTGTTCTCAGTGTGGGCACAATGTACAGGATTTCTAGAAAACAGTATGAAATTTAATGGGAATGGATTGGGATGCTCTAAAACAGCTGCACCCCTAACCCTATGCCCAGTATGACCTAGAGGGGTATAAAGAGGATCTGTGTTCACTAGATTAATGGAGCTACATCCACTACATTTGGGTTATGTTGGAGTCATTTAAAGACTCCTCACTAGTGCTACTGTCACTGAATGCCTCACAGTAAATAATTAATTCATTAATTGTCTGTAACCCTTATCCAGTTCAGGGCGGCAGTGGGTCCAGAGTCTACCTGGAATCGCTGAGTGCAAGGCAGAAACACCCAGTAAGGTGCATCAGTGCTTCACAGGGCGACACACACTCACACATTCACTCACACCAACGCACCATGTGGAGACGGGGAGAATGCACCAAACACCTCACAGACATTCACCCAGAGTAGGACTTGAACCCAGGTCCCTGGAGCTGAATGACTGCAATACTACCTGCTGCGTCACCATGCCACCCTAAAGTAAATAATTATTAGTTCAATTTATATAGTACCATTCACAAACCTAAGGATGCTTTACAATCATAGGTGGGAACAAAAAATCAGAAGAAAAGAGAAAAATTTTAAGCAGATATTTCTTAAGTAAGACATAGCTGAACAATCATGAAGATCAGGAAGAAGATATCTCCAGTGATGCTGAAAGACCGACTACTAAAAGAAGACACAGTAAGAAGCCCAGATTTAGAAGATTTAGAACACAAGCTGGACTGATCTGTGAATACTGACACCCTCTACAGGAAGGAACAGAGCAGGCTTGACTTCCTTATAAACCTCTATATATCTGTGTATATTGCACTGCTGATATTACATCTGCACTACACTCTACTGTGCTGATTACACTGTTCGGTAAATTGAACTACCTCCATAACACTGTGAAATGTTTGTATATCTATTTTTATTTTTGATATATCTATCTATTAGCAAGGTATGACCTTAGCCATTGTAGGGCTAGGCCTGAAATGCCAACAGACAGTAATCTAGAAATATGACATTCATGGCTAACAGTGTCAAAGGCTGCCATTAGGTCAAGGAGTACCAGGATGTTAAAAAATCCAGCATGTGTAAAGACTTTGTGTTGGGGTAGAGGCTGTTAGTACAATAAAGATGGATAAACTCCTAAATAAATTTCTCACTGCACCCCTCCAACACTGTGATGAGGGATAGAACTGTGTAGTAACATGAATCTCTAATTCCACTGTTTTGTTTTTAGATTCGCAGGCGGAGGCCAACACCAGCGACACTGTTCAGAGTAGCTGACCAATCATCACCTGAAGACGACAACTCCACCCACCAGGTGCTTTAGCCCCACTGGCCAGGTGGCATCCATATTCACCTTCCAGATGTTCACAGTTAATGCTGGGATGGTTTGAGTGTTTTATATAGGACAAATTATGAATTCAGATTCTTAAGCTTTACCCTCTGAGTTCCACTTCCACAGCACTGATATAGACCCCTCCACCCACAAAACATGCACAGCATCCACCTGCACAATGGGCTGGCAGAGATACACTCATAACATATGTGCTTTTAGGTGTAGAGGTGATGAACGAGAGCAACCAAAACAGTTGGGGACAATTAGGAGCACTTTTAGGCACTTTAAGGCCCCAGTTTTATTTCTTGTCTGAAGCAGTCTCTCTGTCACTGCAATCAGGCATTGGGATCCATGCAGACCACAGGGACAGTGCCCCTTGTGGGCCACACAACACCACATCCAGCAGCCACCCCTTCTTTCCTAAGTCTATCATATGAGTCCTGACCCAGACCGGCTGAGCTCCAGTGGATCTACATGTGATGATATTCAGGTGCTATAGCTGCTGACATTAGCACCTTGGACACAGATGTTCTGCTGTTTAAATAAAAAGCAGTACCCAGGAGAGGATTACAAATCCCCCAGCAATGGGCTGTGGAGCACTGGAACTGTGTTCTCTGGAGTGATGTAGCCCCATCCAAAACTTTTGGGATTAGGGTTAGGGTCCAGAACTAATCACCATCTACCTCTGATCTCAGTATTATGGGGCTGAATGTCATCAAATCAGTTGGTTGACACACACTATTAATGTGTATGAAAAGTCTGGTGCCTTCATATTATCTATGCTGTTGAAGAGCCAGTAGGGCCAAAATTCATGTTACATTTACACTGCTTCAGTGCATCAAAGCACCATAACGTATCCCATTCATTTTCAACATGAAGCATCAGTTCAGTCAGAAACAGTCTAATCAGGATGACACATGGGAATGTCTTCCTTACACCCTCACAGTGACAGCTGATGATTGGGAGTGTGCTCATGGCTGTGTCACACAGTAAATGCAGAGTTAGTGTATCTTCATAAGTACACACTGAACAAAAAGCCCCTGACAACATCTCACCCTCAGTGTGTGCAGGAGTGCCTTGTCGACTGAGGATATGCAAATGGGCAAACACAAATGCATGCTATACTTTAACTGCAGTTAGAGGTAGAGTGTTTGTGTCTGCAATTAGAGTTAATTTAGAGCATGCATTTCTGCAGATGGTAGAACACATGTTCTACCTGAACTCCAATAGTAGACACAAATGCATGCCTTTTAGTCGCATTGCCTGACTGTCAGGTTGCAGGGATATTGCTGTTGTCGCAGTATCAACTGATTTAGTAAGGAGGCAAACTTTCTTTTTCAGTGGGTTGTTGGTGAGAATGGCATTCTCAAACCAAAGAGAGTGAACCCCAGCATTTACCATCCTCCCTCACTGAAAGGTAGGAGCATGTGTGTTGCATCAGTGTTTTTTTTTTCATCTTTTTGCTTCTTTGCTGGGCCGTGTACAGACACACACACAGATTCCCCCCTGCTTGTGTGTGTGTGTGTGTGTGTGTGTGTGTGTGAGAGAGATTAAGGACAGTGACATCTGTAGTGTGTGTGTGTGAGAGAGAGAGAGAGAGAGAGAGAGATTGTGATGCTGTGGATCGTATGAGATTAATACCCCCCCCCCACCCTCCACACACACTCAGAGCTGAATTTTACATCCAGGTTCTCCTGGAAAAACCTCACCATAATCACATGAATTTATTTTGTTAATTAAACCAATAAAATCAAAAGAAATGTGGAATAAATGATGAATGAAGGAATGTGTGAGTAATAATCTGCTCATGAGACAAGGTTCACTGCAGTTTGTTCTGTTTGTTCATTCATTCATTTGTTCTAAATTTACTAAAGATTTAGCAGCCAACCTGGTAAGTGAAGTACTGAGTAGGGCAAGTGGGCGGCTACAATTATTAACGCTAAATGGGTGGAGCAAACCTATAGTGGCCCGAATGTGCTGGGATAAACTAATGTAGGGTAAAGTGCTCTAGGAGTGAAGTTAAAAGAACACTAGCTCCATGAACATCACAATGATTCTGAAGCTGTATATTTTTAAGGAAAATATTGCATAGTGTTCCATTTGTACTAAATTTAAACAATGTTATATTACTATACACAATATGCTAAAGTAGAATAATCTTGGTATTTACAAGTAGTGTAATGACACAGAGTGCAGTCATGTTAGTGTGGGGTAATATCACTCATATCTGGGTTAACTGGCATATGCCCACTGGCCTTGATGTACCTTTGGGAAGGTTATTTACAGAGTGAGTGACAGAGATCCTGTGGCTTCCAGAGGCTGGTGATCTGCTGCTGGGGTTTGGTGGAAAAGCTTAAAGACAAAGGAAGTGTATGGGACACACATGTACTACAGAATAATTTATCACTGAATGCTTGTGGAAAAAATATGTTCATCATGTTCTGTGAGTGACTGGGGTCAGTTTGGGAGAGAGTATGCTGGCATCCTGGACTGTCAACCGAGGGATCTGGTACCACTCTTTCGGGTAGATCTGTCAACTGAGGGAGCTGTTATCGCTCTGTCGAGTGGGGCTGTCAAGTGGGTTAGTGTGTTTTGTTAGTTAGTGTGTTTTGTTGTGTATAGTGTGGTGGTGCGTGTAGTGTGTTGTTTTGTTGTGTGTAGTGTGGTGGTGCATGTAGTGTGATTTGTTGTTGTGTGTAGTGTGGTGGTGTGTGTAGTGTGTTGTTTTGGTTTGTGTAGTGTTTTGGCTTGGTGTGTGTAGTGTGTTGTTTTGGTGCGTGTAGTGTGTGTGTGTGTGTGTAGTTATTGTGTGGTCATTGTTGTACTCCAGCAAGAACACATTGTGGAGAACAAATGTAGGACACTTATCCTCTTCTGGGTTGCAGATGAAATGTGGGTCGGCTGGAGGTCCCTGAAGATGCTGTTAATCTCTAACACTCCTCACATCATCTTTAATAAAATTGCAGTATATTAATGGAGTAGCTTTAGGGAAACTGTTATGATCCAGATCTTTATCCAACTAATTATCCACTTTAATGTCCTCATGGCAAAATGCCATCAAATCCTCAGAGCAGTGTTCTAATAAATATCCCGTTTTAAAGGAACACTAGGTAGTATTTTTAACCTTAAAATTACAACTTGAAACAGATTGTGATGCTCCTCTGCCCTGTGACAAGGAAAATAGCCCCTCTCTCACTGCTCTCCGGGGCTTCGCTTTTCAGAAAACTGGACTCTGCTGCTCCAGAATCACGGGCCGAGGACTCTCCAGAGAACATACGTAATGCTTTATGGCACATATGTCCTGGGTGTTTAGCTCGCTACACAATTAATCTTGCTCTGTATTCTCGGTACAGACATTATAGCAGAGCGGGAGCAAGCAGGAGAATGAGAGACAGAGTTAATGCTGGACTGACTTTACTCAGTGGAGGGAGCTGAGGGAAACCTGGCACAAGACAAACTTGTCCCTTGTTGGACTGGTCAGTGATAACAGGTCCTTTAATGATTTGTTGCTGATAGTCAGTGATAAGCTTTAATGATGACAATGTTATAATCAGGTTTTGGAGAGTTACTGATTGGCAAGCCTGGGTTAATGGTCCATATTTATTTGGATATCAGGAAGTAAGTGCTTAGGTAAGTTGTTGTGTGGCTGAAGTTACACTTTGTTGAGAGTTAGGCTACTGACCAATGAGCCAGGGTTAACACCTGCTAACTTTGGCCACTTTGTAGCTGCACCTTTGGATGTTGATTCTGGTCATGAGTCTTTTAATTAGTGTTACTGATAAATGAGGCAGCTGCTAACTTTAGCCGGATTAGCTCATGTTCTTTCCTGCCGGTTGCTGGGGTTAGCACCACTAAAGTCAAAATTTACGCTTGTAATAACACGGTCCAGTGAAAATGGAGTGATATATGGGTTCTGTCTCGTAGTCAACATTATTAGAATTCACACATCTCCCACTGGCTCAGCATTTTGTGGGTAGGTGGCGGTGTGTGTTTGTGTGTGAGAGAGAGTGAGTGTGCATGTGTGTGTATTTAACTTCATTTCTTGATGTGAATTACACTCAGCAACACGTAGGGGGTGTCCAGAAGGTTAAAAAGCCAATTCTTACATAGTGTTCTTTTAAGTTTCCTTAGGAGAGAGAGACTCCTGATTCCAACGCTGGAGGAGCTGGTGTCTACTGCTCGGCCTGGAGTAGACTCAGAGCTATGTGTATGAGCTGGGATACACGCCCTGTCTGAACACTCACCACTGTTAGAACTCACTCGGGAACAGAGTGTCTGCTAAATCCTGGAAATGTAAATGAGTAGGAAACATACCCCAAAATGCTGTGGAGTCAAAAAAAGTTTGATGTCAGAAATGTCCTGATATCTGAGCAACTACATACAATTATAACCCAAATCACTAATGAACTATAATAATAATAATAATAATAATAATAATAATTTGCTAGTTTTCTGTTTTTCATTGGTTTTAAATGTGTGTAATCGCTCAACAACTGAAGATGTCAGTAATATTTTAATATTTTTACAAGTTCAATAATATTCCTGACCCTTTTTTGACTCCATGTGACACCCCATTCTGTGTTCCTGCAAAACACAATGAAAAGGTTTCCCCTTCTTGAGTGTTTCCGTGTGTGTGTTTGTGTGTGTGTGTGTGTGTGTGTGTGTGTGTGTGTGTGTGTGTTCCTGCTGCTTGGCTTCCTGCCTGGAAACCTGCTTTATCTGTCATTGTATTGTAAAAAGCTGTTTCCTTAATTATTAACTATTGTGTAATAATGACCTCAGGACTTGTGCCCCTTGTCCTGTAGTGGGCGCCATGTTCGTATAAAGTGGTGTGCGTTCTGAGCTGAATGCACACATAAATATATTATATTTATACATTAATAATAATAATAATAATAATAATAATAACAATGTGTAATCCCGTACAGGGGCATGGCACCGGCTACAGTGTGACACTTCAGTTGGGGAGTGCAACGTCTTGATCCCTTCACCTTAAAGGAGTAACTGCCCATTTTCTCCAGTCGTTCTTCTTCGTGTTATAAAACAGCTGTTATACTGACCCCTAGTGGCCTGGGTGTGACAGAGATTCTGTACTAAACTGATTTTAAAAAGGGCTTTACTCTTGTATTTTATACAAAGGGGAAAATTATTGATTGCACCTTTAAGTTGACTGT
>NC_089805.1:53108310-53128310 GCF_029633855.1 Hoplias malabaricus
GAGCTGTGTTCGAATGTCAAGAATGTGTGGAAGGTGTGGACTGCACCTAAAAGTCTGATCCGTTTTGTCCTGCAGTGTGAACAAAGCTGTTGTGTTTGATGATGTATTGAATTTGAGGCTGGACTTTTCTCTGATTCTCATTTTCTTCACTCTGATATAATCCTCTGAGGATTTGAGATTTCACAGGTTTTAAACATCACCAGTAGATGGTGCAATTCTACATGTTTCTCCCACTTTATTTATTTGTTTTTTTCCCACACATTTAAAATGCCCTCATGCAGAAAAATAAGCCCAGTTCAGCTCTAGTTTCATTCTTCACTCGGTCTGAGGTCTGTTCTTAGTGTTCATGGCCCTCAAGCTCAGAAACGTCCTGAAATCACTTTATCTTTAATGCTGCTGAACAGATGTGAGTTTGAAAAAAATAATTAAACACTGATATTTGAAAAACAGAGACTGATCTAATCAATTTCTCCTAAAAATATTCTGACAGGAAAAACACATCAGACAGAAAAACTCTCTTGACTTGACTTGAGAATGAATCACTGTTCAAAACAGAGAGCGAAGGAGACACAGAGGGAATGGGGGACAAGGGAATCAAGATGGGGAGACACTCATAGACCCACAGAGGGAAGGGGAGATGGGGAGACACTCAGATGGAAGGGGAGATGGGGAGACACTCATGGACACACAGATGGGTGGGGAGACACTCATGGACACACAGATGGGTGGGGAGACACTCATGGACACACAGATGGGTGGGGAGACACTCATGGACACACAGATGGGTGGGGAGACACTCATGGACACACAGATGGGTGGGGAGACACTCATGGACACACAGATGGGTGGGGAGACACTCATGGACACACAGATGGGTGGGGAGACACTCATGGACACACAGATGGGTGGGGAGACACTCATGGACACACAGATGGGTGGGGAGACACTCATGGACACAGAGGGAAGGGGAGACAGGGAGACACTCATGGACACATAGAGGGAAGGGGAGACAGGGAGACACTCAGACACTCAGATGGAATGGGAGATGACGGGATCAAGAATGGGAAACACTCCTGGACACTCAGATGGAAGGGGACACAAGTTGAGAGAGACAGGGAGACACTCATGGACACACAGAGGGACGGGGAGACACTCATAGACCCTCAGAGTGACGGGGAGACACTCATGGATCCTCAGAGGTTTGAGGAGATGGGGAGACACTCATAGACCCTCAGAGGGTTGGGGAGACGGGGAGACACTCATGGACACACAGAGGGACACGGAGACACTAATGGACACACAGAGGGATGGGGAGACACGCATGGACACACAGAGGGACGGGGAGACACGCATGGACACACAGGGAAGGGGAGACGGGGAGACACTCATGGACACACAGAGGGATGGGGAGACACTCATGGACACACTGAGGGACAGAGAGACACTCATGGACACAGGGAAGGGGAGATGGGGAGACACTCATGGACACACAGAGGGACAGAGAGACACTCATGGACACAAAGAGGGACAGAGAGACACTCATGGACATACAGAGGGATGGGGAGATGGGGAGACACTCATGGACACAGGGAAGTGGAGACGGGGAGATGCTCATACACACACAGAGGGACGGGGAGACATTCATAGACCCTCAGTTGGTTGGGGAGATGGGGAGACACTCATGTACACACAGAGGGACGGGGAGACACTCATACACACACAGAGGGACAGGGAGACATTCATAGACCCTCAGTGGGTTGAGGACATGGGGAGACACTCATGTACACACAGAGGGACGGGGAGACACTCATGGACCCTCAGAGGGTTGGGGAGACACTCATGGACACACAGAGGGATGGGGAGACACTCATGGACCCTCAGAGGGATGGGGAGACACTCATGGACACACAGGGGGATAGGGAGACACTCATGGACACACAGGGGGCCAAGGAGACACTCATGGACACTCAGAGGGACAGGGAGACACTCAGAGGGACAGGGAGACACTCATGGACACTCAGAGGGATGGGGAGACACTCATGAACCCTCAGAGGGACGAGGAGACACTCATGGACACAGAGGGACGGGAAGACAGGGAGACACTCATGCACACACAGAGGGAAGAGGAGACACTCATGGACCCTCAGAGGGATGGGGAGACACTCATGCATACAAAGAGGGATGGGGAGACTGGGAAAAACTCATGGACACACAGAGGTAAGGGGACATGGGGAAACACTCATGGACATACAGAGAAAGGAGAGACACAGAGATGGAGAGAGTTAGAGACCCCTAAAACTCAACACCCTGTCATATGAATATAAATAATAGTAATAATAATAATCAGATAATGAAGGACTTCAGGACTGTTGTTTTTTCAGTTCTAATCATTTCTATTGTTAATCAATAGAATCATTTCCAGCTTATTCCCTCTCCACAAATCAACAGAGGATTTTCCACTGAGTTTATCCTCATTGTGTTTTGTTGCAGTGCCACCTAGTGGCAGGATAATGGCAGATATTCTACAAAGATTAAACTGTAGAGTTTTGTTTTAAGTTTAACCCTCCCACTTTTAACTTTCTGCTACATTGTTTAACTTATTCCCACTTTAATGGAGAGCTGGTCGAACATATTTAGCATCTGAAGTTTGCTTTTTGGAGATTCAAGGCTGATCCAGAAAAGCAGTAATGGATTCTTTCACCCTGCAGATTTAAACCAATTCACTGCAGTGTCTCTGTGTGGAATTACTTTGTAATCTTAAATAAACTCCATTAATTTCATCTGAATTCACTTTTTTGTCACGTTCAGTTCCCAAATTAGAGGTGCATTAATGTCTACTACAGCTCTCCGAACTACCCCTAACAGCCTTAAAGGATGCTCTCTCTAATCTTGGCAGCATTTTCAAATGTGGTGGTTATTGTAGATGTTATAATGCAGGAGGAGACAGATCAGTGAGGAAAACTGTGGGGAAATATCTTAAAGTCTGTCATAAAGTCATATATAACATTTCTGATGCCCCTGCCATCACTTACGTTCCACACGCTCAGAGGAGGACATTAACCACTGGGACCAACCACCAAGAGAGATCATGCAGCTAGAATGAGACTAAATGCTTAGCAAGGTTAGCCTCAAAGCCTCAGTGGAAACATAATTAAACATCAGATGCTAAACCAGATATAGTTGTGTTTAAATCCTGGTGTCAGTGTAACAGTATGTTCACATTCAAAACTGATCTGATCTTTATCTTTGTCGTTTACATAGTCCATGTCTTTCCAACACACACACACACACAAACACACTGCTGATTAAAGTAATATAAATAGTGTATGAGGTCTGTTAATCAGAATCTACAGATCTAGTGTAAATATAGCGTCCGTTCTGGTTTGGATTTAACCAGAAATTCATGCACCTGTTAAAAATAAATAAGCTCAAAATAAATACATCTGTGACATCAATCACAAAGCTTTAAAAATACAATCTTCAGTGTAATATGTTTAATATGAAAAGTGTTAAACAACTTTGGAAATAATAAGTAAATAATTGCTCAAACCATACACAAAATATACAATTATCTATTAAATGTATTTTATTTCATTACATTATACTTTGAGGTTATTTTCAGGTTATTTTTTTCAGGAGGTAGATGTCTGATATAATCCACAAGGAAAATAAAGAAGTGATATTCTTAAAGAAGCTCATGTGATTTCCCCTAACACCACCCCCCTCAGGACCACAGCCCTGAATACCTCCATCTCTGAGAGAGAGAGAGAGAGAGAACACCCAGCTCCACTCTCACTCAAGATCTCACAGCTGACTGTCATTCACCATGAGAAGAACAGCTCATCAATGTGGGTCTGAAAGGATATGGAGCTCGAGAGGACTCCTGCACTTCTAAGACTGAGCTTTGGATGTGTGGCTGCAGGTTCTATAAACACAAGGTTTGCTTTAGTGTAACATCTGTTTACTGTTACATTAACTTTGAAAAGGTTTTAATTTATCAAACCTAAGATAACACATACCTTTACATTAATGTGATAATGACAAAAACAAATCTAATAAAACAAGTTTGATATAAATGTATATTTTTGCTAATAATTATGTTGTTTGCCTAAAAATGGTGCATTACTTTGACATTTAAATAAAACATTAAAGGGAATATTACATGTAGTTTTTAATATAATGTTAAAAATAAGATGAATCATTACATAGTAAAAGTTTTAATAGCTAAATTATAATTTAATTATTAACTAGTACTTCTGCTTCAATTTCATATCATTAGTGAGACAAGATCAAAAATTACATTTTGAAACAAACCAAGCTCTTCCTGGAGCAGAAATCTTTACAAAGAGCTGTTAGTTTCTTCATTTTCTCCAAAGTTCGAATATATTTCTATTTATTTAATTTGCATAAATCTTTTTTATTTGTTTTAGGTGTAGGTTACTCTTTATTTCATCAGTGCCATTTCAAATTTTACATATATTATATGTAAAAAATATATATTACATATATATATCCTTGCATAAAGCTAAAGACACATTGGGATTTATGCTGCATTCACATCCTCCTCAGTTCATACTTACAATTTTGGAGGCGGGAAACAAGAAGAGATTGTGTTCTTCTGGATTTTGTTGGAAAGAATAAAATCTGCTGGAAATGAATGTACATAGTTAATTAAAATTTTTCTATTTCTGTTTACAGTACTGAACTCTGACATTTTATCTAAGGAGTCTTTATATGGTGATGTAGAGGGTACAGACTCATTGTTGGATATATATGTACTAATCACTTGTCTGATATTCTGGATTTTAGTGTTAATATTTGTTGAGTAGAGGTGCATGGGAAGAGGAAGGCCTTAAAGATGACTTTCCATTTCTTTCCATGGGGGTGTTTTGTTGTTTTTCCCCCTCTAAAGTATAAAAAAATATATAATTAAACAAATCATGTTCCTTGGCTGTACAGCCCAGTAGTACCAGAGGTGATTAGGACATCTAAGACCCCCTCTATCATACGGTAGATACAGTAGCCTGGGGTGTCTGTTGTTTCATAAAAATATTTAAGTGAGACAATACATTTTTTTGGTGGTGGTAAAGTATAATTACTGCATGACCCAGTATTAAATTTTATATTTCTCACTTCAAATGTAAAGTTAGATGTTGGTAAACCACAATAACCAGCTCCAAGAAAGCAATAATCATAAGTAAATGTTAATACAGAGTTTATCTGTAAAAAATAAATAAATAAATAAATAAATAAATAAATAAATAAAAGTTTAAGAACCACTGTAGACACTCTCGGGTATGCTCACAAAACAGTTCACATGGAACAAAAACAAGGGACGTATATTTTAAAAAAATAAATAAATAAATTGTCAGGAGCGAGGGGCGGATTGAAGGAGGTGGACGCACTCGCTAAAACACAGTATATTTAAAAAAGGATGTAACAACACAACGAGACTAAAACAGAACGAAAACAAACGGAGCAAAGCAAGCTAAATAAAACACGGTGAACTAGACAGGGTAAGCGTGACAGACGGACAAACAGCGAAAACAACGATAAAGGAAAAGAGACGGGGAGAAGCTGAGGAGACAGACGGACAGACAAGAAAACACGACCGACATGAGAAAGGTGAACCAACGCGACTGAACAAAGGTGAAATGAGAAATGTACGACAAACAGGACGTGACACAAGAGGGCTTAAATACAGACACAAACGAGACACACCTGGACAGATAACGAGGACGGGCTGACACATGACACGGACGAGGAGGCGGGATGAGGGCGGAGACAAGGATATAAACAAAACATAGCCATGTGCGAATAAAGCACATGGCGGGGACAACAGACTGACAGGACGAAGGCGTGACAGATGCCCCCCCCCAAGAACGCGCAACTCCCGGGCGCGTACTCCTAAACCCCCCAGGAGCTGGCACTGGAGAGGGCACGGAAAACAAGACAGGACAACAAACCAACGGGTGACAGGACTCAGGACAGGACGGGAACAGACACAGGAGCTGGGGACACGACAGGACCGAATATACGAGACGGGACATGGGACATGACAGGAGACTGACAAAGGGGGGCAGCAAGAGACGAGAACGGACTGGACAGGACAGGAGTGGACACATGGGACTTGACAGGGTTTTTGACATTGGACATGACACTGGATGGAAACAGGGACTGGACAGAAGACGGGACAGGTGACAGAACTTGGTGCTGGGACTGGACGGGAGCAGAGACTGGTGACAAGACACTGGACAGGATAGGAACGTTAGACTGGACAGGGGTACGTGACTGGACAGAAGACAGGACAGGTGACATGACTTGGTGCTGGGACTGGACAGGAGCAGAGACTGGTGACAAGACACTGGACAGGATAGGAACGTTAGACTGGACAGGGGTACGTGACTGGACATTGGACGGATACGGGAACTGGACGTGAGACAAGACAGAGGGTTGAAACGGGGACTGGACAGGAGACAAGACAGAGGGTTGAAACGGGGACTGGACAGGACTAACAGGGGACTGGACAGGAGACAAGACAGAGGGTTGAAACAGAGACTGGACCGGAGACGGGACTTGAGACTGGACAGGGATTTGAAACAGAGACTGGACCGGAGACAAGACGGGTGACTGGACATTGGACGGATACGAAGACTGGACATGACTAACAGGGGACTGAACCGGGGGTTGAAACATAGACTGGACAGGGCTGACAGGGGACTGGACATGAGACAAGACAGAGGGTTGAAACGGGGACTGGACAGGACTAACAGGGGACTGGACATGAGACAAGACAGAGGGTTGAAACGGAGACGGGGCTTGAGACTGGACAGGGATTTGAAACAGAGACTGGACAGGGCTGACAGGGGACTGGACATGAGGCAGGACAGGAGACTGGACTGGACTTGGTAGGGGAACAGGGACCAAGACGTTTACGGGGACAGACATGAATACAGTAACAGGTACAGGGACAGAGACAAAGGCTGACACAGGTACTGGGACAAGGACAGAGACGGGAACCATGACAGGGACAGACAAGGGAACCAAAATAACAGGGGGGTGCCCAGGACTGGCTAATGTCTGTGGGGCAGTCTGAGGAACCAGCCTGGGCACAGTTCTGGGGATCGGCCCTGAAGTCCTTCGGGCCGACCTACGGACATGGACAGGAGAGGCCGTAGCCACAGTCACGGGGACAGGAGCGGCGGGTGCCGCCACAGTCACGGGGACAGGAGCGGCGGGTGCCGCCACAGTCACGGGGACAGGAGCGGCGGGTGCCGCCACAGTCACGGGGACAGGAGCGGCGGGTGCCGCCACAGTCACGGGGACAGGAGCGGCGGGTGCCGCCACAGTCACGGGGACAGGAGCGGCGGGTGCCGCCACAGTCACGGGGACAGGAGCGGCGGGTGCCGCCATCACGGGGACAGGAGCGGCGGGTGCCGCCATCACCGGGACAGGAGCGGCGGGTGCCGCCATCACCGGGACAGGAGCGGCGGGTGCCGCCATCACCGACACAGGAGCGGCGGGTGCCGCCATCACCGACACAGGAAGCCCCGCAGCAACGTCCACAGGGGCAGGGGAACCTGCGACGTCGTCCACAGGGGCAGGGGAACCTGCGACGTCGTCCACTGGGGCAGGGGAACCTGCGACGTCGTCCACTGGGGCAGGGGAACCTGCGACGTCGTCCACTGGGGCAGGGGAACCTGCGACGTCGTCCACTGGGGCAGGGGAACCTGCGACGTCGTCCACTGGGGCAGGGGAACCTGCGACGTCGTCCACTGGGGCAGGGGAACCTGCGACGTCGTCCACTGGGGCAGGGGAACCTGCGACGTCGTCCACGGAGACTGAAGAATGTGCGACGACGTCCACGGAGGCAGATGAGTCTGCGACGTCGTCCACGAAGACAGGAGAGGCGCGCGTCGCGCTCACAAAGACAGGAGAGGTGCGCGTCGCGCTCTCGAGGACAGGGGTTTGTGCTGCTCGCCGGGCTCGTGCTGGAGCTGTAAAGGGTTTAGGGGGTTTCACAGGCGCACCCATTAGATCACCTCGAGGTGCGCCCCTGTTAGCCTCAGACCTCAGAGCTACGGAGGTGAGGCTAACAGCCCCTACCCTTAACGCCCCCCCAAAAATTTCCCCGGACCTGAGGGGGTAATCCTCCAGCGAGGGGGGAACTCCAGCACGGTTCTTCCACCGACTCTTTCGACTCCCGCTGGTGCAACTACTCGATTCCCGAGACGACTCCTCCGCTTTAGGATCCGGAGCAGCGCCAGGCAGGAGCTGGAGCCGGCGACTCCATTCCGAGGCCGCTTTCAAAGCCTCCCCCACAGGATCTTTGGGGCCTGTGCGGAATGGAGTCCGGCGAACGGCACACCCCTTGAGATAATAGTCTGTGCTAGCTGCGTCCTGGGGGTCGTACATTCTGTCAGGAGCGAGGGGCGGATTGAAGGAGGCGGACACACTCGCTAAAACACAGTATATTTAATAAAGGATGTAACAACACAACGAGACTAAAACAGAACGAAAACAAACGGAGCAAAGCAAGCTAAATAAAACACGGTGAACTAGACAGGGTAAGCGTGACAGACGGACATACAGCGAAAACAACGATAAAGGAAAAGAGACGGGGAGAAGCTGAGGAGACAGACGGACAGACAAGAAAACACGACCGACATGAGAAAGGTGAACCAACGCGACTGAACAAAGGTGAAATGAGAAATGTACGACAAACAGGACGTGACACAAGAGGGCTTAAATACAGACACAAACGAGACACACCTGGACAGATAACGAGGACGGGCTGACACATGACACGGACGAGGAGGCGGGACGAGGGCGGAGACAAGGATATAAACAAAACATAGCCATGTGCGAATAAAGCACATGGCGGGGACAACAGACTGACAGGACGAAGGCGTGACATAAATAATGAAAAATACATCTTCAGTTGCACCGCCTGATGTTTTTTTGGGTGGTGAATTTAAAATTACAGTGAAAAAAAAATTTGGTATAAACTTTTATATGTTGTGCAATACATATGATGCACTAAAAAACATTCTCCTAACTTCAAAAAATGTATTATATCAACTTTTAAATAATGTTTTTAAAAATGCATTTCTAAAAGCCTATTTTGAAAATGATAAATGCAATAATAAAATACAGAAACCTACAAATGGGTAAATATGAAACTGCACTAGGAAAGGTATTTAATAAAAATGTATCTGAAAAAATGTGAGAGATGTTTTTTATGGAGTTGTTTTGTTAAAACCTCCCAGTGTCCAATGCCTAACTGTTGTGCAGATGAAACTGTGTAATATTTTTATATTTTAAATTGTTACTGATCCATAGAAATTTAGGCTAAATTAAACAAAATGGAACAAACAAACAAACAAACAAAAAATAGGAGTGGGTATAGAAATTCAAGATACTCTAAAATGTCAAAGATGTTTTATGGTGTGTTATGTGCATTGCCTATAAATGAGACCCATTTAAATACGTTTGTGCTTGTATATTTGGTGTATTTTTCTATCTCCTTTGTATGTCTAATAAAGTATGCTATATTTATAAAAAAAAAGAAAAACAATCAAATCTAACCATGTATCTGTTTTATATAACCTGCAAATATGCTTTTTACCTACTATGAAGTAGCAAAATGTCAAATGCGTGCAAGTTTGTTGAAGAATCTTGTTAACTGAGAATTGATTATTATACCAATGCATTTGTGTACATGGGTACAAACTAGTTTTTAATATTAATCATCATCTTTCACTACAGACATACTTTGGACACATGCTGGCACGTCGCCCACTGGAAGAGCTGAGCCTCTGACGGTTTGGGAGAAAAAAAAAGATAAAATAAAAAAAAGATCTATTTAGAGCACTGGTGTGCGCGGAGATCCCTGTCCTCGCACTTGGCCACTGGAAGAGCTGAGTCTACCACAAAATGGGGGACTTTGGCTAACCCTAACCCGAGAGGGATTCCCGGCTACGCCAGACCAACCGAAGATCCGTGGCGTTGCGGTATCGTTATGTTTAGGCGGGATTCTAACTTACAGGCATTCAGTCATAATCCCACAGATGGTAGCTTTGCACCAGTGGCTCCTCAGCCAAGCACACGCACCAAATGTCTGAACCTGCGGTTCCTCTTGTACTGAGCAGGATTACTATTGCAACAACACATCATCAGTAGGGTAAAACTAACATGTCTTACAACAGTCTAAACCCAGCTCATGTTCCCTGTTAGTGGGTGAACAATCCAATGCTTGGTGAATTCTGCTTCACAATGATAGGAAGAGCCGACATTGAAAGATCAAAAAGCGAAAGAACGCTTGGCCGCTACAAGCCAGTTATCCCTGTGGTAACTTTTCTGACACCTCCTGCTTAAAACCCAAAAAGACAGAAGGATCGTGAGGCCTCACTTTCACTGTCTGTATTCATACTGAAAATCAAGATCAGGCGAGCTTTTGCCCTTCTGCTCTACGGGAGGTTTCTGTCCTGCCCAAGCTCGCCTTAGGACACCTCCGTTACACTTTGACAGGTGTACCGCCCCAGTCAAACTCCCCACCTGCCACTGTCCCTGGAGTAGGTTGCGGCCCCGAGCCAGGGGCCTGGAGTGCTTGACACCAGAAGCGGGAGCCCGCCTCGCCTCCCCGCCTCACCGGGTTAGTGAGGAAAGGATAAGAGTAGTGGTATTTCACTGGCGGCGCCCGACGAGCAGGGCCTTCCACTTATTCTACACCCCTCATGTCTCTTCACAGTGCCAGACTAGAGTAAAGTTCAACAGGGCCTTCTTTCCCCACTGATTCTACCAAGCGGACCCGTTCCCTTGGCTGTGGTTTTGCTAGATAGTAGGTAGGGACAGTAGGAATCTCGTTCATCCATTCATGCGCGTCACTAATTAGATGACGAGGCATTTGGCTATGTTAGCAGACCGGAGTAGCCTGTTTCGGAGGTTTTAACGCTGCCCCCTGCAGCGCCGTTGATGTGGCCGCCAGTTCTTCTGGCCAGGATCTATCTCTGCAACACTGGAACCTGTCTCGATACTCTATACCTTAATACCTTCCCACTCACAGAAGAGCACGAGCTGTGACAGAACCAGCTTACCACCACCCCTCCCTATTTAGGGAGTCTGACCAAGCTAGATCACAGCATCCCTGTACTGCATGAGGCCTCCCAACCAGGATGCAGTCACGCACCCTGATATGAGCCACATCTCTCCTGTTGGGCACTGCTCTTATGGTCAAACCTCTGCAGCTCATATGGCTGTGTGGTCAAGGGGATGAAGACCCTTCACGGGAAGAAGTTCCCCATCACCTGAGTCACTGTTTTTTGACCCTGTTTGAGAGGCTGTTATTTGCTACTACCACCCTTCGTCCACTCTTCGGGTCAAGAGCTAGACTAGGGCTCCTTAGCTGTTTCTCTTCGCAAACCAGCTCCGCACTCTATAAAAGTTTCTTAACGCCCTGATCAAACCTAAGAGTGCAGCCCTGCAGAGTCGAGAAGCCAGCCGGAGTGTACTGCGTTCCGTCAACCCGATTTCAGTAAGCAGGTGATCGTTTTTGGGGTGCCAAAGTCCTCAGGCCCCGATCGGGAACCCAAAGACCCTGACATCTTCCACCTCCAACGCCTGTTTGATGACCGTTCCGAATTTGCTGTAGTACGTGACTTTCCTTTTGGCAGCTTTCGCTAGGGTGTCCGGGGTCCTTTCGTAACAGACAGTCACATCTCACAATAAAAATGCAGTTGAATTGCCAACTTTAGAAGAGTGCATCATGTTTTTAATTTGATTGTATATTATGTTTGACATCTCTGCTTTCAGTTAAATTCTAGGCCTAGGGTAGTGCACTTTGTGTGGACTATGATGATTATAAGTAGCGATGGGCTGAGCGAGACTTTTCAAACTGCAACACATTTGAAGCCAAAATGGTTTGATGCTTTAGCACACCTTTACTACACCAACTGTTGTTCCAATAAAAATACTGCACTAAAGTTTCCTGATTCACTGTAGCTTGTCTGAACTGACACCAAAGCACTAGGTGGTCTCTTTTACTTGGAAGCTTGCATTTCATCTGAGAATGATTTTTTTTACTTGCATTAAAAAGGCCATCATTGAATATGAATGTAGAATTTACAACTTTTAAACACAAACATAAATAACAGAAAATGAGTTAAATAATTCAAGAATATATTTTGTTTTGTTGTAGTGGGACTTGAATTGAAAACTTGAATGTCCTAGTGTTCAAAATGGTCCAGCAAACGGAAGCTTAAACATGGAAAAAGGTTCAGATGTCCAGTAACTATGCTGCCACCTGGTGGGCATTTTATGACAATGCAACAGAGTGCATAGGGCAGTGCCTCACCGGGTTAGTGAGGAAAGGATAAGAGTAGTGGTATTTCACTGGCGGCGCCCGACGAGCAGGGCCTTCCACTTATTCTACACCCCTCATGTCTCTTCACAGTGCCAGACTAGAGTAAAGTTCAACAGGGCCTTCTTTCCCCGCTGATTCTACCAAGCGGACCCGTTCCCTTGGCTGTGGTTTTGCTAGATAGTAGGTAGGGACAGTAGGAATCTCGTTCATCCATTCATGCGCGTTTTATGACAATGCAACAGAGTGCATAGGGCAGTGAGAGGAGAGAGTTGGTTCTGGGAGCTCTGGAACTTTCTTTGGGGCATTATGAGAGGAGGTAGCTGGTCCCTAGGAGGTTTGGAACATATAGCACTGTTCAAAAATAAAACAATCATTCATTATCTGTAACCACTTATCCAGTTCAGGGGCACAGTGGGTTCAGAGCCTACCTGGAATCATTGGGCACAAGGCAGGAATACACCACAATCCACCTACCAATGTGTGTTTTTGGTCTGTGGGAGGAAACCCTCACGGACACAAGGAGAACACACCAACTCCTCACAGACAGTCAGCCAGAGCAGGAATCAAACCCACAACCTCCAGGTCCCTGGAGCTGTGTGACTGCGACACTACCTGCTGCACCACCATGCCGGAGGTGTAAGCTTTCTAATTTGAAGCCACATGTGTAACTGAAAATGACAATATTTTGGGGTGTATCTAGAATTGAGCTCAGAAGATACATTCAGTACAGTCTAACCAATGTGAATGTTCAAATCTAATACACTACACACAACCCTGTCACTGTTCCCTTGATTTAGAACAGACAGATCAAATCAAAACTGTCTTTAAAGAGCCCAAATGCAGATAGGTGATTAACAGTACAAGGAATCCAGAGGACAGTGTAAGAACTAAAACACATGGATGCTGAGAAGTAATTTGTATATCCACATCCATTTGGACCACACTGCTCACATTAATATATTAATCTCCCTCAGTGCACCAGACCTCAAGAACTACAAACACTAGACTAAGGAGCAATTAACAGCATCAAAGCTCCATTCAAGACAGGCAGATGACATAATGTATGGAACCTGAGGGTAATTTCAATGAGTGTAATTTATGTTTTTATATCCAAACCTGACACTGAGCCACTTGTCCCAAACTCCTTTGGTCTGGGTTTGCTCCCAGCTGCTCAATTTGGAACAGAGCACACAATCATACAGAAAAAAGCCTCAGATAATCCACAGACCAATAAAATAATAATGAAAAAATGTACTTTGTGGTGTATCTCAGATTTGTCTGGCATTCTTCTGTACTTTCGGTTTGGAACAGATGACCTGACTCAAAACCAGCTTAGAACTGGCCAAATGCAGGAAAGTGTTTATCAGTAACAAAAATATAGAGCATGGTGTAGGAAGTAAAATGAAGAAATTCTGGGAAGTCATTTGCATATCCACATATGATTGGGTCACAAGATAATATATTCATCTAAAGCCAGCTTGAAACTGGCCAAATGCAGGAAAGTGTTCATCAGTACAAAGAGTGTAGAGCATGGTGTATGAACTAAAACACAGGGATGCTGGGAAATAATTTCCCTTTGAGTGGTTTTAAAGTGTTTCTGGTAGCGCAGTGGTAAAGTACTATGCCATTGTATTAAAGGTTGCTGGTTCAAACCCAGCTCAATGCAACTTGCTCATGAGCGTGCTGTTATTAATTATTAAAACAATCTAATTAAATAAAATGAACTGAATCATTACAAAATAAACATAACAGCTCTGAGCTTTTTACTCACTACTATCTATAAATATATAAATAACAGCGTGCCAGTTGTATTGTGCAGGGTTTGAACCAGTGACCTTTAGTATGAGAGAGCAACTCTTTACCACTGCACTATCAGAGATTCTTTAAAGTCCTACCATATCTCCTAGGTCTTCCTAATTTTACTAAAGACTCTGTGTCTCCTATTATCGCTCTACACCTCCAATATTTTCACCGTCAGCCAGGTCTTCCTCAATGTCTATATCTATGTCACGGGCAGTTTTGTGTTTTCTTTCCCTTGTCATTTGAAGGAGTGCAACTTGTGTTTTCAAGTCCAAATCTGACACTGAGCTATTTGGTCTTGACTTCTTGGCTCTGGTTTCGCTTACACCTCTGCCAGTTGATCTAAAGCACAGGGATACTGTGAAATAATTTGCTAAACAATGTCTAATTTGACCACAGTACTCATAATACCATCTAAATCAGTGCACCAGAATGCATTTTTTACAGCATATAAACCTTTGCTCTAAATCTGAAACTAAAATCCCCAAAACATTCATAGATCTGTACATTGAATCTGGCAGACACTGTATGGACTGAGCCACAAGGATGCTGGGAAATAATTTGCATATCCACAGCTGGCCTAAATCACAACAGAGTAGTCACCCTCAACTAGATTGTAAGGATGTTAGAGGAGGGTTGTTCAAATGTACAACTTGTGTTTTCAAGTCCAAAACTAACACTAACTGTGGTAAAGCACTACTCCATTGTACTAAAGGTTGCTGGTTCAAACCCAGCTAAATACAACTTGCTCATGAACACACTGGTATTTTTGATGTTCCTTTTAAAAAAATGATAATAAAACAAACTAATTAAATAAATTTAACTAAAAACATTACCAAATAAACATCACAGCAGCTCTGTCCTCACTGCTATCTATTCATAAGTATATATATCAAATCAAATCAAATCAAATTTATTTATATAGCGCTTTTCACAACTGATGTTGTCACAAAGCAGCTTCACAGAATTCCAGTAAGACAAGATTTGACATGAAATGTAAAGACAAATGTAAAACCCTCAAGTGAGCAAGCCAGGGGCGACAGTGGCAAGGAAAAACTCCCCCAGCTGAGGAAGAAACCTTGGGAGGAACCAAGGCTCACAAGGGGTGACCCATCCTCCTCTGGTCAATCTACTGGTGATGATAGTTAGTAGTCCATGAGAACTTCAGTGTAGGGACAGCTTCAAGGCACTTGGTGCTCATGAACAAGCTGTATTGTGCTGGGTTTGAACCAGCAACCTTTAGCATGATGGAGTAATTCTTTACCACTGCACTATCAGAGCCACTTTACAACCTCTCAAAGTTGTCTCTTTGAGGTCAGATGTGGACAAATTAGTTCCCAAATGCATGAATGCTGGGAAGTCATTTGCATATCCACATATGATTGGGCCACAGGATAATATAGTCATCTTTCCTTTCCTCACCCTCATTGAGATTAGTAGTGAGATATATATGAGGTCGATGACGCTATGCCTAGGATCAGGAGGGGGAGGGCTGGTGGTAGAAGCATGATGACGTTGTTGAGCATTCTGATTTCAGATGTTTAACTGTTATCCGCCATCAGTTCACAACCCATTGGAGTTCCAATGTAGTAGAAGCTTGGTATCTTCCTGAACGTATTCCAAAGGAGATGTCCTGGAATCTGTAAGGAAGCTATCCGCTGCATTGGAGCTCCAGCCAAAACTGTCTGGGAGGTGACGTATTGCACGGGACCTACCTTCCTGGGTTTTGGTTCAGTCACCTGGCAACGGGTGGCTGGGGCAGGGTTTCCAGTTCTCTCTGGGCTCTAGGAAGTAATGCTTTAATTATTCCTGAGATCTTAGAGAACTCGGATAGGCCCCAAGATGAGACCATTTCTCAGGCCTTGTCTGAATGACTTGGGTAACCTAGCGGTGTTAACAAAGAGTCATTCGGTCAGGGGGTAAGTATCCAGCCCCCCTGGGTCCACTAGGACAGCACGCAGGGACGGTGGTCTGGGGCAAACAGACCTTAAATGGGTGCCCAGTCTTCTACCGGTGAATAGCACCAAGATGCACAACACCTGGAGAGCAGCAGGACATCACAAATCATGAGAGAGAGACAGGAGAAAGAAAACCAGAAACTGGTTCACTAGCCCTACACACTTCACTTTAGGCCTTCAGCTCACTAGGCCTACACCCTCTTCTCAGCTAAACACTTTCCCCTGGGCCTATATCCTTCCCCTTACTAGCCCTTCGCCCTTAGGCATTCAGCTCAATAGCTGTTCCTTACATGGGTCTACACGCTTAAACACTTTCCCTTGGGCCTACGCCCTTCCCATCAGCTAAACCACTTTCCTTTGGGCCTACGCCCTTCCCATCAGCTAAACCATTTTCTCTTGGGCCTATGCCCTTCCCATCAGCAAAACCACTATCCCTCAAGACTTCAGCTCAATAGCATATTGCCTTTCCCCTTGGGCCTACGCCCTTCCCCTCAGCTAAACCATTTTCTCTTGGGCCTACGCCCTTCCCATCAGCAAAACCACGTTCCCTCGGGCCTATGCCCTTCCCCTCAGCTAAACCACGTTCCCTCAAGACTTCAGCTCAATAGCACATTGCCTTTCCCCTTGGGCCTATGCCCTTCCTCTAAGCTAAACCACTATCCCTCGGGCCTACGCCCTTCCTCTCAGCTAAACCACTTTCCCTCGGGCCTACGCCCTTCCCCTCAGCTAAACCACTTTCCCTCAAGACTTCAGATCAATAGCATATTGCCTTTCCCCTTGGGCCTACGCCCTTCCCCTCAGCTAAACCACGTTCCCTCAAGACTTCAGCTCAATAGCATATTGCCTTTCCCCTCGGGCCTACGCCCTTCCCATCAGCTAAACCACGTTCCCTCAAGACTTCAGCTCAATAGCATATTGCCTTTCCCCTTGGCCCTACGCCCTTCCCATCAGCTAAACCACGTTCCCTCAAGACTTCAGCTCAATAGCACATTGCCTTTCCCCGTGGCCCTACGCCCTTCCCATCAGCTAAACCACTATCCCTCAAGACTTCAGCTCAATAGCACATTGCCTTTCCCCTTGGGCCTACGCCCTTCCCCTCAGCTAAACCATTTTCTCTTGGGCCTACGCCCTTCCCCTCAGCTAAACCATTTTCTCTTGGGCCTATGCCCTTCCCCTCAGCTAAACCATGTTCCCTCAAGACTTCAGCTCAATAGCATATTGCCTTTCCCCTTGGGCCTACGCCCTTCCCCTCAGCTAAACCACGTTCCCTCAAGACTTCAGCTCAATAGCATATTGCCTTTCCCCTCGGGCCTATGCCCTTCCCATCAGCTAAACCACGTTCCCTCAAGACTTCAGCTCAATAGGACATTGCCTTTCCCCTTGGGCCTATGCCCTTCCCCTCAGCTAAACCACGTTCCCTCGGGCCTATGCCCTTCCCCTCAGCTAAACCACGTTCCCTCGGGCCTATGCCCTTCCCCTCAGCTAAACCACGTTCCCTCGGGCCTATGCCCTTCCCCTCAGCTAAACCACGTTCCCTCGGGCCTATGCCCTTCCCCTCAGCTAAACCACGTTCCCTCGGGCCTATGCCCTTCCCCTCAGCTAAACCACGTTCCCTCGGGCCTATGCCCTTCCCCTCAGCTAAACCATGTTCCCTCGGGCCTATGCCCTTCCCCTCAGCTAAACCACGTTCCCTCAAGACTTCAGCTCAATAGCACATTGCCTTTCCCCTTGGGCCTACGCCCTTCCCATCAGCAAAACCACTTTCCCTCAAGACTTCAGCTCAATAGCACATTGCCTTTCCCCTTGGGCCTACGCCCTTCCCCTCAGCTAATCCATTTTCTCTTGGGCCTACGCCCTTCCCCTCAGCTAAACCATTTTCTCTTGGGCCTATGCCCTTCCCCTCAGCTAAACCACGTTCCCTCGGGCCTATGCCCTTCCCCTCAGCTAAACCACGTTCCCTCGGGCCTATGCCCTTCCCCTCAGCTAAACCACGTTCCCTCGGGCCTATGCCCTTCCCCTCAGCTAAACCACGTTCCCTCAAGACTTCAGCTCAATAGCACATTGCCTTTCCCCTTGGGCCTAAGCCCTTCCCCTCAGCTAAACCATTTTCTCTTGGGCCTACGCCCTTCCCCTCAGCTAAACCATTTTCTCTTGGGCCTACGACCTTCCCCTCAGCTAAACCATTTTCTCTTGGGCCTACGACCTTCCCCTCAGCTAAACCATTTTCTCTTGGGCCTACGCCCTTCCCCTCAGCTAAACCACTATCCCTCGGGCCTACGCCCGTCCCCTCAGCTAAGCCACGTTCCCTCAAGACTTCAGCTAAATTGCACCTTGCCTTTCCCCTCGGGCCTACGCCCTTCCCCTCAGCTAAACCACGTTCCCTCAAGACTTCAGCTCAATAGCATATTGCCTTTCCCCTTGGCCCTACGCCCTTCCCCTCAGCTAAACCACGTTCCCTCAAGACTTCAGCTCAATAGCATATTGCCTTTCCCCTTGGCCCTACGCCCTTCCCCTCAGCTAAACCACGTTCCCTCAAGACTTCAGCTCAATAGCATATTGCCTTTCCCCTCGGCCCTACGCCCTTCCCCTCAGCTAAACCACGTTCCCTCAAGACTTCAGCTCAATAGCATATTGCCTTTCCCCTCGGGCCTATGCCCTTCCCATCAGCAAAACCACTTTCCCTCAAGACTTCAGCTCAATAGCACATTGCCTTTCCCCTTGGGCCTATGCCCTTCCCCTCAGCTAAACCACGTTCCCTCGGGCCTATGCCCTTCCCCTCAGCTAAACCACGTTCCCTCGGGCCTATGCCCTTCCCCTCAGCTAAACCACGTTCCCTCGGGCCTATGCCCTTCCCCTCAGCTAAACCACGTTCCCTCAAGACTTCAGCTCAATAGCACATTGCCTTTCCCCTTGGGCCTACGCCCTTCCCATCAGCAAAACCACTTTCCCTCAAGACTTCAGCTCAATAGCACATTGCCTTTTCCCCTTGGGCCTACGCCCTTCCCATCAGCAAAACCACTTTCCCTCAAGACTTCAGCTCAATAGCACATTGCCTTTCCCCTTGGGCCTACGCCCTTCCCCTCAGCTAATCCATTTTCCCTTGGGCCTACGCCCTTCCCCTCAGCTAATCCATTTTCCCTTGGGCCTACGCCCTTCCCCTCAGCTAATCCATTTTCCCTTGGGCCTACGCCCTTCCCCTCAGCTAAACCATTTTCTCTTGGGCCTACGCCCGTCCCCTCAGCTAAGCCACGTTCCCTCAGCTAAGCCACGTACCTTCAAGACTTCAGCTAAACCACTATCCCTCAAGACTTCAGCTCAATAGCATATTGCCTTTCCCCTTGGGCCTACGCCCTTCCCCTCAGCTAAACCATTTTCTCTTGGGCCTACGCCCTTCCCATCAGCAAAACCACTATCCCTCAAGACTTCAGCTCAATAGCACATTGCCTTTCCCCTTGGGCCTACGCCCTTCCCCTCAGCTAATCCATTTTCCCTCGGGCCTACGCCCTTCCCCTCAGCTAAACCACGTTCCCTCGGGCCCTATGCCCTTCCCCTCAGCTAAACCACGTTCCCTTGGGCCTATGCCCTTCCCCTCAGCTAAACCACGTTCCCTCGGGCCTATGCCCTTCCCCTCAGCTAAACCACGTTTCCCTCGGGCCTATGCCCTTCCCCTCAGCTAAACCACGTTCCCTCGGGCCTATGCCCTTCCCCTCAGCTAAACCACGTTCCCTCGGGGCCTATGCCCTTCCCCTCAGCTAAACCACGTTCCCTCAAGACTTCAGCTCAATAGCACATTGCCTTTCCCCTTGGGCCTAGGCCCTTCCCCTCAGCTAAACCACGTTCCCCTCAAGACTTCAGCTTGGGTTAGGGTTTCTTTCACTTTC
>NC_089806.1:0-10000 GCF_029633855.1 Hoplias malabaricus
CTAACCCTAACCCTAACCCTAACCCTAACCCTAACCCTAACCCTAACCCTAACCCTAACCCTAACCCTAACCCTAACCCTAACCCTAACCCTAACCCTAACCCTAACCCTAACCCTAACCCTAACCCTAACCCTAACCCTAACCCTAACCCTAACCCTAACCCTAACCCTAACCCTAACCCTAACCCTAACCCTAACCCTAACCCTAACCCTAACCCTAACCCTAACCCTAACCCTAACCCTAACCCTAACCCTAACCCTAACCCTAACCCTAACCCTAACCCTAACCCTAACCCTAACCCTAACCCTAACCCTAACCCTAACCCTAACCCTAACCCTAACCCTAACCCTAACCCTAACCCTAACCCTAACCCTAACCCTAACCCTAACCCTAACCCTAACCCTAACCCTAACCCTAACCCTAACCCTAACCCTAACCCTAACCCTAACCCTAACCCTAACCCTAACCCTAACCCTAACCCTAACCCTAACCCTAACCCTAACCCTAACCCTAACCCTAACCCTAACCCTAACCCTAACCCTAACCCTAACCCTAACCCTAACCCTAACCCTAACCCTAACCCTAACCCTAACCCTAACCCTAACCCTAACCCTAACCCTAACCCTAACCCTAACCCTAACCCTAACCCTAACCCTAACCCTAACCCTAACCCTAACCCTAACCCTAACCCTAACCCTAACCCTAACCCTAACCCTAACCCTAACCCTAACCCTAACCCTAACCCTAACCCTAACCCTAACCCTAACCCTAACCCTAACCCTAACCCTAACCCTAACCCTAACCCTAACCCTAACCCTAACCCTAACCCTAACCCTAACCCTAACCCTAACCCTAACCCTAACCCTAACCCTAACCCTAACCCTAACCCTAACCCTAACCCTAACCCTAACCCTAACCCTAACCCTAACCCTAACCCTAACCCTAACCCTAACCCTAACCCTAACCCTAACCCTAACCCTAACCCTAACCCTAACCCTAACCCTAACCCTAACCCTAACCCTAACCCTAACCCTAACCCTAACCCTAACCCTAACCCTAACCCTAACCCTAACCCTAACCCTAACCCTAACCCTAACCCTAACCCTAACCCTAACCCTAACCCTAACCCTAACCCTAACCCTAACCCTAACCCTAACCCTAACCCTAACCCTAACCCTAACCCTAACCCTAACCCTAACCCTAACCCTAACCCTAACCCTAACCCTAACCCTAACCCTAACCCTAACCCTAACCCTAACCCTAACCCTAACCCTAACCCTAACCCTAACCCTAACCCTAACCCTAACCCTAACCCTAACCCTAACCCTAACCCTAACCCTAACCCTAACCCTAACCCTAACCCTAACCCTAACCCTAACCCTAACCCTAACCCTAACCCTAACCCTAACCCTAACCCTAACCCTAACCCTAACCCTAACCCTAACCCTAACCCTAACCCTAACCCTAACCCTAACCCTAACCCTAACCCTAACCCTAACCCTAACCCTAACCCTAACCCTAACCCTAACCCTAACCCTAACCCTAACCCTAACCCTAACCCTAACCCTAACCCTAACCCTAACCCTAACCCTAACCCTAACCCTAACCCTAACCCTAACCCTAACCCTAACCCTAACCCTAACCCTAACCCTAACCCTAACCCTAACCCTAACCCTAACCCTAACCCTAACCCTAACCCTAACCCTAACCCTAACCCTAACCCTAACCCTAACCCTAACCCTAACCCTAACCCTAACCCTAACCCTAACCCTAACCCTAACCCTAACCCTAACCCTAACCCTAACCCTAACCCTAACCCTAACCCTAACCCTAACCCTAACCCTAACCCTAACCCTAACCCTAACCCTAACCCTAACCCTAACCCTAACCCTAACCCTATCTAGGATGACGTAAAGATCCGGGGAGTTTAAAAGACGGAAGACCGGCTAGGTTCATTACTCTCACCCCGGGGGTAAACAACAATGGCTCGGCGGCGTTGCTCTCTCTGCGAACAGGCGGTTTATGGCTACCGGGATCATTTACGATCGTTCCATCGACTAACTGCGGATGAGGTACAGTTTATTACTGCTCTTGATCGTTCCGGGGACGGTCGGAAAGGCACGGACTGTCCGATATGCAACGAAAAAATGCCGGTTAGCTTAGCGGCTCACCTACGCTCTAAGCACTCGCTCGAAGGCCTGGCCTTGAATGTGGCTTTATCTGCGGCAAAACGCACCAGAACTCTGTCTCTCTTGGACACATTTCGGGGGACTGGCCCTACCGATACTGACGAACACCCATCCACCTCTGGCCTCGACACCGGTGATCGCCGCATTGCGACCCCGACCCAAGTGTCTTCCAAATCCGCCACGGACGCACCGCTGCTAACCAATGTTCCCCCTAAGGGGCGATTGATACTCCCAAGCCGATTTAAGGACACCTTTGTCGGTAAGTCAATCGCTGAGTTTGCTTCATATCACCTTAGGGCCAATCCGACCGCTAAGGACATTGTGAACGGAAAGCAACGGGAGTCGCATGCGGTCAGGTTCCTAATTCACTGTGCCCCAAAACTGTGCGCATATTCGGACGTTAGTTTTGTGAACCACCGTAAGGTTCGGAGCTGGCTGGAACAATTAACCTCTCTCGGTTACGCTGACACCTCGATTAAAATGCTGCTATACGACGCGAAGGCGTACATGGGGTATCTGTCCGCATTTAAACCCAACAGTGCCGGACTGACGGCCAAGGAATTTGAACGCATTAAGTTAAGTTTCACCAAGGCGAACCGTGACATAGCTAGGAACATAACCGGCCATCGGCAGCGCTTTAAGCGGTTCAAATTGGGAATCATTCCGCCCTGCGATCATTTCAGAATTTTCTTAGCGAAGGCCGACAAGATTATACCAAGACTATTGGCTAAGGAAACGCCCCTACGCCATTCCACCATGAACCTATTGCAGGGCTTTCTGATGGGAACCATAGCCGTTATTAGCGGCCACAGATCGGTTGTGATTACCAACATGTTAGTGGAAGAACTGGAAAATGTGGAAATGTTGGATTCGGGGTGCATCATTTATGTAAGGACCCACAAAACTAACGCTGCATTCGGGGATGCACCTGTGGCTCTGTCGCCTAAGGAGATTTCGTGGTTGAACTGTTTGGTACAAGCCTACGAGGTCAAGCCTCGCTACGTTTTCGAAACCCGGGGGCGGCAAATACGACGACCGAACACCATGCTGAGAGCAGCCTGGCGGAGGGCAAGGCTCAATGGCCCAATTGGTTTCAATTTGATTAGGACCGCCGTTTCGAATCAGGTAATGTATCTTAAATGGCTATTCGAATCTCAGTTTCAGTTCCTGGGGCTAAATTTGCTTATATTTCCCCCACAGATTTCGTCACTACCGCTAGACCAACGGACCAATATCACCACTGCCATGTGCCATGATCCCGCAACGGCCCAAAGGTTCTACCGCGATGGATTGACCGGCTCTCAACTGTTGGAAGCACGGATGAACCGGCTGTCTGCACTCGATTCAAGCCGGACTTGACACCCCATTGAACCGCAATCATTTTCAATAAAATGCCGTTTAACCAAATTGTGTATTCATTCATTCTTTACCGCAGAAATGTATCAATCCATTGCCTAGGAATGAACCACTCTCATTGGGCATGAATTTCGCCTCGCACCGGGGTCTACGAGGGGTAAGTCGTACTATAACTTACAAAATTTCACCCGAAGGATCGCCACTTCCTTCGGGCTTCAGATGTAAGATCGTTCCGTCCCATACCCCCATCTCGGTTCCAAGAACCGGTTTCGATTTTCACTTAGCCCAACAAGGTGTCACTCTTTCGGCATGAATTTCGCATCGCACCGGGGTCTACGGAGGTCTCCACTTGGAAACATCCGAGGGTAAGTCGTACTATAACTTACAAAATTTCACCCGAAGGATCGCCACTTCCTTCGGGCTTCAGATGTAAGATCGTTCCGTCCCATACCCCCATCTCGGTTCCAAGTACCTCTTTCGATTTTCACTTAGCCCAGAAGGCACCACTCTTCGGGCATGTCACTTCGCATCACCGGGGTCTACGGAGGTCTCCACTTGGAAACATCCGAGGGTATGTCGTACTATAACTTACAAAATTTCACCCGAAGGATCGCCACTTCCTTCGGGCTTCAGATGTAAGATCGTTCCGTCCCATACCCCCATCTCGGTTCCAAGTACCTCTTTCGATTTTCACTTAGCCCAGAAGGCACCACTCTTCGGGCATGTCACTTCGCATCACCGGGGTCTACGGAGGTCTCCACTTGGAAACATCCGAGGGTATGTCGTACTATAACTTACAAAATTTCACCCGAAGGATCGCCACTTCCTTCGGGCTTCAGATGTAAGATCGTTCCGTCCCATACCCCCATCTCGGTTCCAAGTACCTCTTTCGATTTTCACTTAGCCCAGAAGGCACCACTCTTCGGGCATGTCACTTCGCATCACCGGGGTCTACGGAGGTCTCCACTTGGAAACATCCGAGGGTATGTCGTACTATAACTTACAAAATTTCACCCGAAGGATCGCCACTTCCTTCGGGCTTCAGATGTAAGATCGTTCCGTCCCATACCCCCATCTCGGTTCCAAGTACCTCTTTCGATTTTCACTTAGCCCAGAAGGCACCACTCTTCGGGCATGTCACTTCGCATCACCGGGGTCTACGGAGGTCTCCACTTGGAAACATCCGAGGGTATGTCGTACTATAACTTACAAAATTTCACCCGAAGGATCGCCACTTCCTTCGGGCTTCAGATGTAAGATCGTTCCGTCCCATACCCCCCATCTCGGTTCCAAGTACCTCTTTCGATATTCACTTAGCCCAGAAGGCACCACTCTTCGGGCATGTCACTTCGCATCACCGGGGTCTACGGAGGTCTCCACTTGGAAACATCCGAGGGTATGTCGTACTATAACTTACAAAATTTCACCCGAAGGATCGCCACTTCCTTCGGGCTTCAGATGTAAGATCGTTCCGTCCCATACCCCCATCTCAGTTCCAAGTACCTCTTTCGATATTCACTTAGCCCAGAAGGCACCACTCTTCGGGCATGTCACTTCGCATCACCGGGGTCCATGGAAGTCATTTTAGACCTCCAGAGAGTGGGGCCAGTCTTACCACCACCCTTAGCCCAGAGGTGTGTCACTCCTCGGGCATGTCACTTCGCATCACCGGGGTCTATGGAAGTCATTTTAGACCTCCAGAGAGTGGGGCCGGTCTTACCACCACCCTTAAGCCCAGAGGGCGTCACTCCTCGGGCATGAAATTCGGATTACCGGGGTCTACGGATGTCTCAACTTAGGTTTTGAACACATCCAGAGAGTGGGGCCGGTCTTACCACCACCCTTAAGCCCAGAGGGCGTCACTCCTCGGGCATGAAATTCGGATTACCGGGGTCTACGGATGTCTCAACTTAGGTTTTGAACACATCCAGAGGGGGTGGCCTCACTTACCACCACCCTAGCCCAGAGGGCGTCACTCCTCGGGCATGAAATTCGCATCACCGGGGTCCATGGAAGTCATTTTAGGCTTCCAGAGAGTGGGGCCGGTCTTACCACCACCCTTAGCCCAGAGGGCGTCACTCCTCGGGCATGAAATTCGCATCACCGGGGTCCATGGAAGTCTCGACTTAGGTTTTGGAAACCTCCAGAGAGTGGGGCCGGTCTTACCACCACCCTTAGCCCAGAGGGCACCACTCCTCGGGCTTTAAATTCAGATAACCGGGGTCCATGGAAGTCTCGACTTAGTTTTTGAACACTTCCAGAGGGGGGGCCGGGCTTACCACCACCCTTAAGCCCAGAGGTGTGTCACTCCTCGGGCATGGAATTCGCATCAACGGGGTCTACGGATGTCTCGACTTAGGTTTTGAACACATCCAGGGAAGCAGAGCGGACATTCCCATTATTTCAAGCCCATCGGGAAGCCACTCCCTTGGGCATAGCGTTTCGCATCGCTGTTACCCAAACTTGTGTCTGATTTAATGCCTCCCTAATATCCCGACGGCACCAGGCTGAAAAACCATATGCCCACAGGATTCGAGGCATCTGAACCCCTTTCGCATAGCCGACAACGATGAACCTCCCTCGGACTCGCTACAAGGCTCGAGGAGGGTCCTGATTTTCTTAAAATCTCAGGTGCGGGACTTAGAAAAATTTCACTTTAAAACCACAGACCTCCAGAGGAGAGACCGGGCTTATCACCTCCTTAGCCCAGAAGGCACCACTCTTCGGGCATGTCACTTTGCATCACCGGGGTCCATGGAAGTCTCGACTTAGGTTTTGGAAACCTCCAGAGGGGGGGCCAAGCATACCACCACCCTTAGCCCAGAGGTTCATCACTCCTCGGGCATGAAATTCGGATAACCGGGGTCCATGGAAGTCTCGACTTAGGTTTTGAACACTTCCAGAGGGGGGGGCCGGGCTTACCACCACCCTTAGCCCAGAGGTTCATCACTCCTCGGGCATGAAATTCGGATAACCGGGGTCCATGGAAGTCAATTTTGACCTCCAGAGAGGGGGGGCCGGGCTTACCACCACCCTAAGCCCAGAGGGCGTCACTCCTCGGGCATGAAATACGCTACACCGGGGTCCATGGAAGTCTCGACTTAGGTTTTGGAGACATCCAGAGGGGGGGCCGGGCTTACCACCACCCTTAGCCCAGAGGGCGTCACTCCTCGGGCATGAAATACGCTACACCGGGGTCCATGGAAGTCAGTTTAGACCTCCAGAGAGGGGGGGCCGGGCTTACCACCACCCTTAGCCCAGAGGGCACCACTCCTCGGGCTTTAAATTCGCATCACCGGGGTCCATGGAAGTCAATCTAGACCTCCAGAGAGGGGGGGCCGGGCTTACCACCACCCTTAGCCCAGAGGTCATCACTCCTCGGGCATGAAATTCGGATAACCGGGGTCCATGGAAGTCTCGACTTAGGTTTTGGAGACATCCAGAGGGGGGGGCCGGGCTTACCACCACCCTAAGCCCAGAGGGCACTACTCCTCGGGCATGAAATTCGGATAACCGGGGTCCATGGAAGTCAGTTTAGACCTCCAGAGGGGGGGCCGGGCTTACCACCAGCCTTAGCCCAGAGGGCACCACTCCTCGGGCATGAAATACGCTACACCGGGGTCCATGGAAGTCAGTTTAGACCTCCAGAGAGGGGGGGCCGGGCTTACCACCACCCTAAGCCCAGAGGGCGTCACTCCTCGGGCATGAAATACGCTACACCGGGGTCCATGGAAGTCAGTTTAGACCTCCAGAGGGGGGGCCGAGCATACCACCACCCTTAGCCCAGAGGTGTGCTCCTCATCGGGCATGAAATACGCTTCTCCGGGGTCCATGGAAGTCATTCGAGACCTCCAGAGGGGGGGCTGGGCATACCACCACCCTTAGCCCAGAGGTGAGTCACTCCTCGGGCATCAAATTCGCATCACCGGGGTCCATGGAAGTCAGTTTAGACATCCAGAGGGGGGGCCGAGCATACCACCACCCTTAGCCCAGAGGTGTGCTCCTCATCGGGCATGAAATACGCTTCTCCGGGGTCCATGGAAGTCATTCGAGACCTCCAGAGGGGGGGCTGGGCATACCACCACCCTTAGCCCAGAGGTGAGTCACTCCTCGGGCATCAAATTCGCATCACCGGGGTCCATGGAAGTCAGTTTAGACATCCAGAGGGGGGGCCGAGCATACCACCACCCTTAGCCCAGAGGTGAGTCACTCCTCGGGCATCAAATTCGCATCACCGGGGTCCATGGAAGTCAGTTTAGACCTCCAGAAAGTGGGGCCGAACCTACCACCAACCTTAGCCCAGAGGGCGTCACTCCTCGGGCTTCAAACTCCCATCGCCGGGGTCCCATGGAAGTCTCGACTTAGGTTTTGAACCGTTCCGGGGGTCACCTCCAGTGAGATAACGCGGAAATCTCACTATATTCATGCCCACAGGCGAACCAGAGCCTTGGGCTTGTCATAGTTACATACGGTGTACCCAAACTTTCGTCTTTTCTAAAGGAACCCTAATGTCCTGACGGCACCGCACTGGAAACCCCCATGCCCTCTGAATTTTTACCTCTCCGAGGTGCTCCGTTTTGGGCTTGCTACCTAGGGCGAAGAGGGTCAGAAATTTTTCTAAGTCCTACTTTAAAACGTCCCACTGGGAGACCACTAGGGTTAGCACTTTGCCAAAAAATCACGGCTGAATGCAATTTTCACGCCTCGCACCCTTTGTTCGTTTAGATTTAACAAAAAAATCAACCGACCCCCCTTTTTAACAACGCTTTGCCGAATTTAGCTCACTTTTCCCGGCCTGGAATATCTCACGCTTGCCCCCCACGGTACTTACCTCCGGGGAAGACACCCCCGTCGCTGCCAACACCCATGCCCGGCCCAGGCTCACCCGACTCGGCCTCGCTAGCTCCATCGCCCGCTCCAAACCTCCGGGGAGAAGACCCCCATCGCCGCCAACGCCCATGCCCGGCCCGGGCTCACCCGACTCGGCCTCGCTCGCTCCATCGCCCCGCTCCAAACCTCCGGGGCTGGACCTCCAGGAACCCAGCGCACCTCTCGAACCTATCCGGCCCACACTTAAGCACTCCTCCTCGGACTAAACCATCCAGCCCGCGCCGCTGGAACGAGCGCCCACTGGAAGACCTGAGCCTCAAACCCGCGCGCTTTACGGTTCTCTATCTCCCCGGGCTCGGAGCACTTTTCTCGGCCATGGGACCTCCAGGGGGGGCCCCTCTTAGCTCCGTCATCATTTCTCTAAGTCTCACTCCGCCCACTGGAAGACCCGAGCCCCAAACCCGCGCGCTTTACGGTTCTCTATCTCCCCGGGCTCGGGGCACTTTTCTCGGCCATGGGACCTCCAGGGGGGGCCCCTCTTAGCTCCGTCATCATTTCTCTAAGTCTCACTCCGCCCACTGGAAGACCCGAGCCCCAAACCCGCGCGCTTTACGGTTCTCTATCTCCCCGGGCTCGGGGCACTTTTCTCGGCCATGGGACCTCCAGGGGGGGCCCCTCTTAGCTCCGTCATCATTTCTCTAAGTCTCACTCCGCCCACTGGAAGACCCGAGCCCCAAACCCGCGCGCTTTACGGTTCTCTATCTCCCCGGGCTCGGGGCACTTTTCTCGGCCATGGGACCTCCAGGGGGGGCCCCTCTTAGCTCCGTCATCATTTCTCTAAGTCTCACTCCGCCCACTGGAAGACCCGAGCCCCAAACCCGCGCGCTTTACGGTTCTCTATCTCCCCGGGCTCGGGGCACTTTTCTCGGCCATGGGACCTCCAGGGGGGGCCCCTCTTAGCTCCGTCATCATTTCTCTAAGTCTCACTCCGCCCACTGGAAGACCCGAGCCCCAAACCCGCGCGCTTTACGGTTCTCTATCTCCCCGGGCTCGGGGCACTTTTCTCGGCCATGGGACCTCCAGGGGGGGCCCCTCATGGCTCCGTCAACATTCCTCTAAGTCTCATTCCGCCCACTGCGATACCCGAGGTCTTTAACCGCGGCGTTCACGGTTCTCTATCACCCCGGGCTCGGAGCACTTTTCTCGGCCATGGGACCTCCAGGGGAAGCCCCTCTTGGCTCCGTCATCATTTCTCTAAGTCTCACTCCGCCCACTGGAAGACCCGAGCCCCAAACCCGCGCGCTTTACGGTTCTCTATCGCCCCGGGCTCGGAGCACTTTTCTCGGCCATGGGACCTCCAGGGGGGGCCCCTCATGGCTCCGTCAACATTCCTCTAAGTCTCATTCCGCCCACTGCCATACCCGAGGTCTTCAACCGCGGCGTTCACGGTTCTCTATCACCCCGGGCTCGGAGCACTTTTCTCGGCCATGGGACCTCCAGGGGGGGCCCCTCATGGCTCCGTCAACATTCCTCTAAGTCTCATTCCGCCCACTGCGATACCCGAGGTCTTTAACCGCGGCGTTCACGGTTGTCTATCACCCCGGGCTCGGAGCACTTTTCTCGGC
>NC_089806.1:15000-40000 GCF_029633855.1 Hoplias malabaricus
GACCCAGAGCCCCAGGGACCCAGAGCCCCAGAGCCCCAGAGCCCCAGAGTCCCAGAGCACCAGAGCCCCAGAGCCCCAGAGTCCCAGGGACCAAGAGTCCCAGGGACCCAGAGACCCAGAGCCCCAGGGACCCAGAGACCCAGAGCCCCAGGGACCCAGAGACCCAGAGCCCCAGGGACCCAGAGCCCCAGAGCCCCAGAGTCCCAGAGTCCCAGAGTCCCAGAGCCCCAGAGCCCCAGAGCCCCAGAGACCCAGGGACCCAGAGCCCCAGAGTCCCAGAGCCCCAGAGCCCAAGAGCCCCAGGGACCCAGAGACCCAGAGACCCAGAGCCCCAGAGCCCCAGAGTCCCAGAGCCCCAGGGACCCAGAGACCCAGAGCCCCAGAGCCCCAGAGCCCCAGAGCCCCAGAGTCCCAGAGCCCCAGTGCCCCAGAGTCCCAGAGCCCCAGAGCCCCAGAGTCCCAGGGACCCAGAGTCCCAGAGCCCCAGGGACCCAGAGACCCAGAGCCCCAGAGCCCCAGAGACCCAGAGCCCCAGAGCCCCAGGGAACCAGAGCCCCAGAGTCCCAGGGACCCAGAAACCCAGAGACCCAGAGCCCCAGGGACCCAGAGCCCCAGAGTCCCAGGGACCCAGAGCCCCAGAGCCCCAGGGACCCAGGGACCCAGAGCCCCAGAGCCCCAGAGTCCCAGAGCCCCAGAGTCCCAGGGACCCAGAGACCCAGAGCCCCAGAGCCCCAGAGTCCCAGGGACCCAGAGCCCCAGAGCCCCAGGGACCCAGAGCCCCAGAGCCCCAGAGTCCCAGAGCCCCAGAGCCCCAGGGACCCAGAGACCCAGAGTCCCAGGGACCCAGAGCCCCAGAGCCCCAGGGACCCAGGGACCCAGAGCCCCAGAGCCCCAGAGTCCCAGGGACCCAGAGCCCCAGAGCCCCAGGGACCCAGAGCCCCAAAGCCCCAGAGTCCCAGGGACCCAGAGCCCCAGAGCCCCAGGGACCCAGAGCCCCAGAGCCCCAGAGCCCCAGGGACCCAGGGACCCAGAGTCCCAGGGACCCAGAGACCCAGAGCCCCAGAGACCCAGAGACCCAGAGACCCAGAGCCCCAGAGCCCCAGAGTCCCAGAGCCCCAGGGACCCAGAGCCCCAGAGTCCCAGGGACCCAGAGACCCAGAGCCCCAGGGACCCAGAGCCCCAGAGCCCCAGAGTCCCAGGGACCCAGAGACCCAGAACCACAGAGCCCAGGGACCCAGGGACCCAGAGCCCCAGAGCCCCAGAGTCCCAGAGCCCCAGAGTCCCAGAGCCCCAGAGCCCCAGAGTCCCAGAGCCCCAGGGACCCAGAGCCCCAGAGTCCCAGGGACCCAGAGTCCCAGAGTCCCAGGGACCCAGAGCCCCAGAGCCCCAGAGTCCCAGAGCCCCAGAGCCCCAGAGCCCCAGAGCCCCAGGGACCCAGAGCCCCAGGGACCCAGAGCCCCAGAGTCCCAGGGACCCAGAGACCCAGAGTCCCAGGTACCCAGAGACCCAGAGCCCCAGGGACCCAGAGCCCCAGAGCCCCAGAGTCCCAGGGACCCAGAGACCCAGAGCCCCAGAGCCCCAGAGCCCCAGGGACCCAGGGACCCAGAGTCCCAGGGACCCAGAGACCCAGAGCCCCAGAGCCCCAGAGCCCCAGAGTCCCAGGGACCCAGAGCCCCAAGGACCCAGGGACCCAGAGTCCCAGGGACCCAGAGTCCCAGGGACCCAGAGACCCAGGGACCCAGAGTCCCAGAGTCCCAGAGTCCCAGGGACCCAGAGCCCCAGGGACCCAGAGCCCCAGGGACCCAGGGACCCAGGGACCCAGAGACCCAGAGCCCCAGGGACCCAGAGCCCCAGAGCCCCAGAGCCCCAGAGCCCCAGAGTCCCAGGGACCCAGGGACCCAGAGCCCCAGAGCCCCAGGGACCCAGAGTCCCAGGGACCCAGAGACCCAGAGCCCCAGGGACCCAGGGACCCAGGGACCCAGGGACCCAGGGACCCAGAGACCCAGAGCCCCAGAGCCCCAGGGACCCAGGGACCCAGGGACCCAGAGACCCAGAGACCCAGAGCCCCAGGGACCCGGCGCACCGGTCGAACCTATCTGGCCCACACTTAAGCCCCCGCCCTCGGACTAAACCAATCAGCCTGCCCCGTCAAAAAAGATGCCCACTGGTAGACCTGGAACCTTAAAATATATTGGAAGTGGGATGGTTGCCCAATTGCTGTATAATATATTGCAAGTTCATCCTGCCCACTGGTGGACCTGGGAGCCAAAACGGCGCGCAATATATTGGAAGTGGGACGGTTGCGCAATCGCTGTACAATATATTGGAAGTGGGATGGTTGCCCAATTGCTGTATAATATATTGCAAGTTCATCCTGCCCACTGGTGGACCTGGGAGCCAAAACGGCGCGCAATATATTGGAAGTGGGACGGTTGAGCAATCGCTGTACAATATATTGGAAGTGGGATGGTTGCCCAATTGATGTACAATATATTGGAAGTGGGATGGTTGCCCAATTGCTGTATAATATATTGCAAGTTCATCCTGCCCACTGGTGGACCTGGGAGACAAAACGACGCGCAATATATTGGAAGTGGGACGGTTGCGCAATCGCTGTACAATATATTGGAAGTGGGATGGTTGCCCAATTGCTGTATAATGTATTGGAAGGACCCTCCGTCAAATCTCAAAGTTCATTCTGCCCACTGGTGGACCTGGGAGACAAAACGCCGCGCAATATATTGAACGTGGGATGGTTGCCCAATTGCTGTACAATACATGGGAAGTGGGATGGTTGTCCAGTTCATTACACCCTCATCCTGGGCCTCTGATTAGGCTTGCCCCGGAGCTTACCACCGGTGCCTACCTCCAGGGGCTTATTCACCCCAACGCCCTGGTCCCCTAACCCGGCATGAATTTCACCAAGGGTCCCCTACCTCCGGGGCTCCCTATCAGCCAATACATTAAGAACACCTCATCCTGGGCCTCTGATAAGGCTTGCCCCGGAGTTTACCACCGGGGCCTACCTCCGGGGCCTAATTAAACCCAACGCCCTGGTTCCCTGAACGGGCCTTATTCAAACAACCTCTCCGCCGCCTAAGCTCCGGAGCTTCCTTTTGGCTCCCAGAGGCCCAGAGGCCCAGGCTCCCAGAGGCCCAGAGGCCCAGGCTACCAGAGGCCCAGGCTCCCAGAGACCCAGAGGCCCAGAGGCCCAGAGTCCCAGAGACCCAGAGACCCAGAGGCCCAGAGACCCAGAGACCCAGAGCCCCGGGGACCCAGAGACCCAGAGACCCAGAGCCCCAGAGCCCCAGAGTCCCAGGGACCCAGAGCCCCAGAGCCCCGGGGACCCAGAGCCCCAGAGCCCCGGGGACCCAGAGACCCAGAGCCCCAGAGACCCAGAGCCCCAGAGCCCCAGAGGCCCAGAGCCCCAGAGGCCCAGAGGCCCAGAGGCCCAGAGACCCAGAGGCCCAGAGTCCCAGAGACCCAGAGACCCAGAGACCCAGAGGCCCAGAGTCCCAGAGACCCAGAGACCCAGAGACCCAGAGACCCAGAGACCCAGGGCCCCAGGGCCCCAGAGACCCAGAGACCCAGAGACCCAGAGTCCCAGAGTCCCAGAGCCCCAGAGTCCCAGGGACCCAGAGCCCCAGAGCCCCAGAGACCCAGAGACCCAGGGACCCAGAGCCCCAGAGCCCCGGGGACCCAGAGCCCCAGAGCCCCGGGGACCCAGAGACCCAGAGCCCCAGAGTCCCAGAGTCCCAGAGTCCCAGAGTCCCAGGGACCCAGAGCCCCAGAGCCCCAGAGCCCCGGGGACCCAGAGGCCCAGAGGCCCAGAGGCCCAGAGGCCCAGAGACCCAGAGACCCAGAGCCCCAGAGGCCCAGAGCCCCAGAGCCCCAGAGACCCAGAGACCCAGAGCCCCAGAGACCCAGAGACCCAGAGACCCAGAGCCCCAGAGCCCCAGAGACCCAGAGACCCAGAGACCCAGAGACCCAGAGCCCCAGAGACCCAGAGCCCCAGAGCCCCGGGGACCCAGAGCCCCAGAGCCCGGGGACCCAGAGACCCAGAGCCCCAGAGCCCCAGAGCCCCGGGGACCCAGAGCCCCAGAGCCCCGGGGACCCAGAGACCCAGAGCCCCAGAGTCCCAGGGACCCAGAGCCCCAGAGCCCCGGGGACCCAGAGCCCCAGAGACCCAGAGCCCCAGGGACCCAGAGACCCAGAGACCCAGAGCCCCAGAGTCCCAGAGACCCAGGCTCCCAGAGGCCCAGAGGCCCAGAGGCCCAGAGGCCCAGGCTACCAGAGGCCCAGGCTCCCAGAGGCCCAGAGGCCCAGGCTACCAGAGGCCCAGAGGCCCAGAGCCCCAGAGCCCCAGAGCCCCAGAGCCCCAGAGACCCAGAGGCCCAGAGACCCAGAGACCCAGAGACCCAGGCTACCAGAGGCCCAGAGGCCCAGAGGCCCAGGCTACCAGAGGCCCAGGCTTCCAGAGGCCCAGAGAAATTTTATTTATATTTGATTTGGACATTTTACGCTCTTTCTGGACCCTTAGACCCTCCCCCAAGCTTTGGGCGGGACTTTAGAGAGGTCAAAGTTGAATGCATCCCATTTGCAATATATATGACACTGTTAAATATATTGGAAGTTGGATGGTGTAGGTTATTCCATTCAGAAAGCCAATCAGAGCCAATCAGAGCCAAGTGACACATACTAAAGGGATGGGCCCAACGTTCTGAACTCCTAGATGGAGCACCAGTGCCCCTAGTGCTGTCCAAATGGCGATTTTGCCGCGGGTATCAAACTGGAAAAAGTTATCACTCAGTGTCCAAATGGTCATGCTTTATACGGCATTATGGATCCATAACCGGCATACAATCCCACTGTGGTCATAAGTGTCCAATGGCAATATATTTGAATGGGCCTTTGTCCAGAAAGTGTATAGTGGGGCTAACTTAAGAGGGTCATAGTTACCCCCGCCGTTTACCCGTGCTTGGGTGAATTTCTTCACTTTGACATTCAGAGCACTGGGCAGGAATCACATTGTGTCAAAACCGTCCGAGAGCCTTCACAATGCTGTGTTTTTATTAAACAGTCGGATTCCCCTGGTCCGCAGCAGTTCTAATTCGGCTGTTGGGTGCCGGTCGAGAGAACCACCTCGGAGCTGCCACCCCTCCGAGGCGAGACTCACACCCGATAGATCCACGAGGCCTCGGCTCGTCACGCCCGTCTCCAGTCACACTGCTCCGGTCCGGTCCTCCCAAGCCCCTACGGCCGGCGACGCATCCGCACACAACTCCAGAGTCTTCCCCCCCCCACGTCCGAACGGGAGTACGGAAGGCCGCGCTCGCGAGCGTGGCCGGGACCCGCCGATGGGCCTCGGAGCCCGGCCGACTTCGGGAAGGAAGGGCCGAAGGACGAGACGCACCGGAGGTTCGTCCCCTAAGGACGCACCCCCGCCGGAGTCCCATCCACGACCGCCTCCCCCCGGCACCGACCGAGTCCCCTAAGCACCACCGGGAGGGAACACCGGCTGCCTCGCGCGGCTGCGACCCACGCACTTTAACCGACAGACGCAGGAGTCAACCCGGGCGCCGTGCGCTTTTGCCCCGCATGACCCTCAGGGCAAGGGCGAACCAGAACCAGAACAGCCCTCGGCCTACGCTTCAGCTAAAGGGCCCGACCGAGCCCAGCCATTAGAGCCAATCCTTATCCCGAAGTTACGGATCTATTTTGCCGACTTCCCTTACCTACATTGTTCCAACACGCCAGAGGCTGTTCACCTTGGAGACCTGATGCGGATATGGGTACGGCCTGGGGGGAAATTCACTATACCTCCCCCGGATTTTCAAGGGCCGATGGGGAACGTCCCGGCTGCCTCACGGATGCATGCGGCGCCTTTCAGAGCGTTGAGCCCCTTTCTCGGGACAATCCCATTCCAGGGCGCTCCAGCTCTTTAGCAAGGAGAGTGAATCCTCCCCGGGGTTCCCACCGACGTCTCCGGGTTCGTTTGCGTTACCGCTATGAGAGCGCCTTCTCGGCACTCAATCTCCCCAATCCCAGGTTCGGGGATATTGGCCCGATCCCCTTTCGGTCAGCGGGGGGCAGACGAGACCATCGCCCCAGCGTTTCCGAACGGCGTTCGCCTATCCCTTAGGACCGACTAACCCACGGCCAAGCGCTGTCGGCGTGGAACCCTTCTCCACTTCGGCCTTCAAAGATCCCATCTGAATATTTGCTACTACCACCAAGATCTGCACCCGCGGCGGCTCGACCCAGGCTCACGCCAGAGGCTTCAGCGCCACCGCGGCGGCCCTCCTACTCGTCGCGGCATACGGTCCGTGTTTCAAATCAGGGATTGTGACACCTGCGACGGCCGGGTATGGGCCCGACGCTCCAGCGCCATCCATTTTCAGGGCCAGTTGATTCGGCAGGTGAGTTGTTACACACTCCTTAGCGGATTCCGACTTTCATGGCCACCGCCCCGCTGTCTATATCAACCGACACCTTTCCTGGGGTCTGATGAGCGTCGCGTCGGGCGCCTTAACCCGCGCGTTCGGTTCATCCCGCAGCACCAGTTCTGCTTACCAAAAGTGGCCCACTTGGCACCATCATTCGATGCCCGGCTCCAAGCCTGCGAGCCGGGCCTCTTACCCATTTAAAGTTTGAGGGTAGGACGAGGCCATTTCGGCCCCGCAGCCTATGATCATTGCTTTACCGGATAAAACTGAGTCTGGTGCCAGCTATCCTGAGGGAAACTTCGGAGGGAACCAGCTACTAGATGGTTCGTTAAGTCTTTCGCCCCTATACCCAGGTCGGACGACCGAATTGAACGTCAGGACCGCTACGGGCCTCCACGCAGGGTTTCCCCTGGCTTCGCCCTGCCCAGGCATAGATCACCATCTTTCGGGTACCACCGCGTATGCTCTTGCTCCACTCTCCACTCGGTGGAGAGCAGGCCGGTGGTGCGCTGTCAACCCAAACATTGACGGGGTGCATCAGATCCCACCTCAGCCGACGCGCGCCGGCCTTCACCTTCGTTGCGCCTCCGGGGTTCAAGCCCCTTTGACTCGCATACGCGTTAGACTCCTTGGTCCGTGTTTCAAGACGGGTCGGTCGGGGTCCGAACTTAGCCGCTGACCTTAGGCGTTTTGGCTGTGGGCCTGGATCACCCCCCGTATTGCCGTAGCGGGCCTAGCCCGGGGCTGAGGACAGCCCAACCGGCCCGCTTTCGTCCGAACGATCAGGGGGGGGCCCCATCCCCATCCCGAAGGAGGGGAAAACGCGGAAAGGACATTACTCCGCGGCCCCGGCGTTATCGGCGAAGTCGGAGCGAGGGGCTGTAGCGGAACGCCCGTGTCCGGGGGCCACGTGGGGCTCCCTTCTCCGGACGGACCTACCTTCACCCTCGGGCCCTTCCAAGCCTAACCGGAGCCGGTCGCGACTCACCCACCACGCGGGGGGAAGTACACCTGACGGGCCGAGCCTTCGTACGCCCGAGAGGCCCGAAGTCGAGAGGCGAAGCTCAGGGCCGAGCAGGGAGTGGGGTCGCCCCCACTCTCGCCCGGATGAACTCGCCTCCGAGCCACGGAACCACACGAGCGCGGGCCGTCCGCCCGGCTGAATCCCCCGGGGGGGTCTTCTCGGTCCCCCGACCGTTTACCTCTCAACGGTTTCACGCTCTCTTGAACTCTCTCTTCAAAGTACTGCTTTCAACTTTCCCTCACGGTACTTTGTTCGCTATCGGTCTCGTGCCGGTATTTAGCCTTAGATGGAGTTTACCACCCACTTTGAGCTGCATTCACAAGCAACTCGACTCCGGGAAGCCCGATCTACCCGGCGGGATGCGGGACAATACCGGGCCTTCACCATCTGCGGAAGACACTTCCTTGCAAAACTTGGTCCCGCGTCCGCACCGAGACCAAACGGACTTCCGTACGCTACATTTCCCGGCCCACCCCGGTCAGGGGAAAGTGGGATTCAGCGCTGGGCTCTTCCCTCTTCGCTCGCCGCTACTAGGGGAATCCTTGTTAGTTTCTTTTCCTCCGCTTACTGATATGCTTAAGTTCAGCGGGTTGTCTCGTCTGATCTGAGGTCGCACTACGAGACTGTTTTGCGGGGCGCGGGGGGCGCGAACCCCCCGGCCGCTCGCCGTGTTACGGTACCCACTCTCCGACGGCGGCGGAGAGCCCAGCGGGGAGAGACTATGACGGATTGGACCCGGACCTAATGGCTCTCCCTACGTCCGGAGCTCTCGCCACACGTCGGGTTTAAGGCCCGAGTCTGGGTTTAGGGAGACGAAGGGCCGTCCGAGGTGGAGGCCCTGCGAACTCCCAGCCGCGGTCTAGGAAGACCGATCGATGGGTAAACCGACCCTCAGACAGGCGTGGCCGCGGGATGGACCCCCGCGGCCGCCATGTGCGTTCGAAATATCGATGATCTGTGTTCTGCAATTCACATTATTTAACGCAGGTTACCGCGTTCTTCATCGATGCACGAGCCAAGTGATCCACCGCTAAGAGTTGTATGAGGTTTGTGCCCGGCCCGTTACAGGCCGGGCGAAGGAAGCCATTCGAACACGAGACAACGTTTGACAATATTTCAAGCCGGGTGCCTTCCCCCCCGTGGAGGGGGGAAGGTCATTGAACCTGGGCGTCACCACCGGACCGAGGAGTTACGGCCCGGGGGACGATCGCCCGAGTAGGTGCCCGAGACTTACGTGGTTTAGGAGACCGGGTCTAGGCCCCACCGTTCCCGGCGAGGCCCAGGGTTTGGTTCGCTGCGTTACGGGTCCCGGTCTAAGGCATTCAGGCGTGCGCTCAAAGCCAAGCTCTCCACCCCGGAGGGTATGAGCGAGGCCCGGTGGTACGCTCCCAAGTCCCCCGCTTAGGGGAAGGCGCTGGGTAGATCCCACCTAGTCAGGACCGGCGGGCACCGGCCGTCTCCTTCGGGTGTTTAAACGCATCCGGGGTTCGTGAGGCCCCTTCAACTCGCGCACCGGCCTTAGACTATTATACGGTCCGTCTCTGCGAAGCCAACATCGGGGTATTTGCATGCGCTCTTAAGCTCCGCTCCAACCCCGTGAGGGGAAAGAGTTTCGCCCGGCGGTACGCTCCCGTCCACCACCACCCCCTGTGCCGGGGGGATGGGTTCAGGGAGATCCCACCGAGGCCGGCGAGCACCGGCCAACGCCCTGGGGGTGAGTAAGCCCCTTTGACTCGCGCACGCACAATCAAGCCTTCAACGATCAATGGTTGGTTTAACGACCCGGCGGGCGGCTCCGGCGCCACTCTCCCCCCCGCGAACGAGGGGGGCGGACCGGGGTACCTATGCACCTAAGGCGGTCCTCGCATAACCCCGAGTTCCGAAGCCGGCTCGCTACGTCCACCCACCCGGAGGGGGAGAGACTCACGTCGGCCGACGACGAAAGGTACGAGGCTTCTGCGGTCCATACCTTGAAGGTACCCGCCGGGGGAGGTTTGGCCTCTCGAGTCCGACTCGACAACCGGCCGTGGCCAGGTCACCGTTAATGATCCTTCCGCAGGTTCCCCTACGGAAACCTTGTTACGACTTTTACTCCCTCTAGATGCCCAGGTTCGATCGACTTCCCACCTCAACGAGGCAACCCCCCGGTAAAGGGGCACCTCGGAGATGGTCCGAGGACCTCACCAGGCCATCCAATCGGTAGTAGCGACGGGCGGTGTGTACAAAGGGCAGGGACTTAATCGACGCGGGCTGGTGACCCGCGACTACTTGGAATTCCTCGTTCAAGGGGAAAAGTTACAATCCCCTATCCCCAGCGGGGAAGGCGTTCATAGGATTGCCCAGGCCTTTCGGCATAGGATGGATGCACATGCTGAACCAGCCAGTGTAACTCACGTGCGGCCCCGGGCGTCTAAGGGCATCACAGACCTGTTATGGCCCCGAATCTCATACGGCTTTGCCTTGCCCCGGATCGCTCTAAGAAGTTCGGCCACCGACCGACGAACCCCTCGGGCCGCAAGCCCCCACAGGGACCCAAGGGAGGGCCGTGTAACTTTTTAAGGCACAGGGTCTCGTCCGTTATCGGAGTTAACCAGACGAATCGCTCCACGAACTCCCAACGGCCATGCACCACCACCCACAGAATCAAGAAAGAGCCATCAATCTGTCAATCCTTACCGTGTCCGGGCCGGGTGAGATTCCCCGTGTTGAGTCAAATTAAGCCGCAAGCTCCACTCCTGGTGGTGCCCTTCCGTCAATTCCTTTAAGTTTCAGCTTTGCAACCGTACTCCCCCCAGAGCCCAAAGACTCGTGGTTTCCCTCACGCTGCCCGGCGGGTCATGGTCGCTAGCCTCACGCCGCCGGATCGCGGGTCGGCATAGTTTACGGTCGGAACTACGACGGTATCTGATCGTCTTCGCTCCCCCGACTTTCGTTCTTGATTAATGAAAACATTCTTGGCAAATGCTTTCGCTTTCGTTCGTCCCACACCGGTCAACGAATTTCACCTCTATCGGTGTGGTACGGATGCCCCCGGCCGTCCCTCTTAATCATTGCCCTCGGTCCTTAAAACCCACGAAATAGGACCGTGGAAGCCCCGGAGCCCCACTCCGGAACGACCAGCCGTCCCGAAGGAGAGACCCCGAAGCCCCGCGGAAGGGCCCTATTCCATTATTCCTAGCTCAGTCAGACATGGCACGTGTCGGCCTGCTTTGAGCACTCTGCTTTATTCAAAGTAAACGCTCCGGACCCTCCAACCCACCGTGCACCGCAGTGAAGTACCCAGCTAAGGGCTTCTCCGCGGCCGGCGAGCAGAGGACACCGGCGGGTAGGGACCAGGTCCCAACATCCACCCAGAGACAGGGGGTCACCCCCGAAGGAGCTCCCCACGCCATCCCGGACAGTACAGGGGATCCGAGACCTGTCCCCACATCCAACTACGAGCTTTTTAACTGCAGCAACTTTAGCATACGCTATTGGAGCTGGAATTACCGCGGCTGCTGGCACCAGACTTGCCCTCCAATGGGTCATCACTCACGGACATAGATTGAGTTCATTTCGATTACGCTCCACAGGATCATAGGACCCGCATCGATATTTTTCGTCACTACCTCCCCGTGTCGGGAATGGGTAATTTGCGCGCCTGCTGCCTTCCTTGGAAGTGGTAGCCGTTTCTCAGGCTCCCTCTCCGGAATCGAACCCAGATTCCCCGTTACCCGTGGTCACCACGGTAGGCACGTAGCCTACCGTCGAAAGTTGATAGGGCAGACACTCGAATGATACGTCGCCGCCCCGGAGGGCTTAACGATCGGCCAGAGGTTATCTAGAGTCACCAAAGCGACCCGACCGGAGCCGGGAGGGTTTTTCGGTTCTGATAAATGCACGTATCCGGGGGACAGGGGCCGGGAGAGCATTTCACGCCGACCCCCAGAACCCTTCCAACGCTTCGTTTGCATGTATTAGCTCTGGAATTACCACAGTTATACCAAGTAACGTGTGGAGCGATCAAAGGAACCATAACTGATTTAATGAGCCATTCGCAGTTTCACTGTACCAAAACCCGTGTGTACTTAGACTTGCATGGCTTAATCTTTGAGACAAGCATATAATACTGGCAGGATCAACCAGACCGACCCCCCTTGGATCTCAAACCCCGGACGGGGAAAGAGAGGGGGCGCATGGAGCCCGTGAGAGTGATCTCAGGGGACACCAGCGAAGAGGATCGAACGCGACCCCGCTGTGGGGGTCTGCAATCGACTTGGCAACTTGGAAAACGTATGATTCTCGCCCGGACGGTGCAGGCTAGGGGCCGGGTCCTTCCCTCAAACGGATCCCGACCCTAAGGCACCACCGACGCGGACGTTGAACGGACCTACTGTTGGATCGACCGGCCGACTAAGTCCCCCTCGGAACCGTTCTGGACAAGCGGACATGCCTCTTACGGGCATCCACGAGCCATGGAGGCTGGGAGCACAAGGTGGGGAGGATCGCTCTAAGCACTGTATTTAGGCTTAGAAGCCTGCCCCTGGTGCTCCGCGTATACCGAGCTCGAACGGCCGTGAAGGACAGCCGTTAAGGGAAGAGAATGGAAGAGAATCCTGGCCCCCTCAAAGCGCGAGGAAGTCGGCATAGGTTTTTACGGTACGCCACCACCGGAGCCGTCTGATGTTCAGAAGACGAAGGGTTTTGCCCTCAATCTCGTAAGGTCGAGGGCTCACCACCGAACTTCCAGCCGCGGTCCTTGGTAGGACCGATACGCGGACAAGCCGCAAATCCTGGCCCCCTCGCAGTGCGAGGAGGTCGGCAAAGGTTTACGGTTTCGCCCCCCGGAGCCTACGGAAGTCTGCGTTTAAGAAGACGAAGGGTCGGATCCCGTAGGCCGACCCTGCGAACTTCCAGCCGCGGTCTGTGGAAGACCGATCCGTGTCACCTCTAATGCGCTCTTTGCCTCCGGCCGTTTCCAGCCGGGGGCCCGGTGGTGCGCTCCCACGTCCCGCTCAAAGGAGGGGAAAGGTCGGGAGATCCCACGGACCGGCGGATGACCGCCGGCCAACGCCTCGGGGGGTTACGCGGCCCCGTCGACTCGCGCACGGGCAAATTTATGGGTTTAAAAAGGGGGACAATCCTCATACGTTCGACCCCCCGGTGCCCAGGGAAGTTGACCCTCCCCGGGCAGGCATATCGAACGAATCATCGGTCGGAAAACTCTCTCTTTCGGGACGGGGGAAACCCCTCATACGCTCGACCCCCCATGCCCAGGAATGTTTTACCTTCCCAGGCATACATCGAACGAATCATCGGGGTGGACACAACGGGCTTATAACAATCGACGGGGCGGCCCGTTCCACCCGCCCCACAAGTGGGCAGATGGTCGGTGGCCTATAGACCCACAGGCAGTCCCAATACCACCGTGATACGAGATCCGGGGTTGGGACTTGACCTTAAAGGTACCCGGTCGAGGCGGACCGAGTGGAAGCCACTCGGATTTATGACAGTGGTAGGCCCCACGGACCTTGGGGACCACTCCCCATCGCTCTGCCCGGCACCTGGCTCGGAAACCGGGACTAATTTTGGCAGTAATACGCTATCGGTCTTGGTTCTCATTGGTTCATACACCCAAGATGGGCGAACGTCGAACGCGAACGGGAGCGATCAACGCCCATAACCCCTAATTATGCACGAACCGGGGGCTATATAAGGGGTCGCCTTCACTCGGAGCCGTCAGTCTCTCACCATGGATAGCTGCCCGCTTTGCGAACAAGCCATTGCTACGGATCTGACTTTCCACTTTACCATCTTCCACAGACTCGGACCGGACGACGCAGCCTTCCTCCGAGAACTGGACCGAAGCGGGGAGAATTCATCACAGCTCGACTGCCCTCTCTGCGGCCTGCCGTCTCTCTCTTCGCCGGCAGATCACCTGGGCTCGGCGCATTCCCTCAAAGGCCTCGCCCTTCGGATCGCTCTCTCTGCCGCTCGACGCCTTCGCACCCTCCACCTTCTGCGTCGCTATCAACAGTCTAAGCCGCGGAACCCTCCACCGCCCTCGGGATCCCGTTCCCCGAATCCAGCCTCGCCGCCGGGACCAAGCACGCCGGGACCGAGCGCGCCGGGACCGAACACGCCGGGACCGAGCACGCCGGGACCGAGCACGCCGGGACCGAACACGCCGGACCCGAACACGCCGGACCCGAACACGCCGGACCCAAGCACGCCGGACCCAAGCACGCCGGACCCAACCATGCTGTACCCAAGCTCACCGGACCCAAGCACGCCGGAGCCAACCACGCCTGATGCTTGCCCGCTCTGCGAGCAAGCCATTACGGATCTGACTTCCCATTATACCACCTTCCACCGCCTTGGATCTGCCGACATTGACTTTCTCCGGGGACTGGACCAAAGTGGGGAGAATTCGTCCCAGCTCGACTGCCCTCTCTGCGGCCTGCCGTCTCTCTCTTCGCCGGCGGATCACCTGGGCTCGGCGCATTCCCTCAAAGGCCTCGCCCTTCGGATCGCTCTCTCTGCCGCTCGACGCCTTCGCACCATCCACCTTCTGCGTCGCTATCAACAGTCTAAGCCGCGGAACCCTCCACCGCCCTCGGTATCCTGTTCCCCGAATCCAGCCTCGCCGGGCCCCAGCACGCCGGGCCCCAGCATGCCGGACCCAGCCATGCCGGGCCCAAGCACGCCGGGCCCAAGCACGCCGGGACCCAACACGCCGGACCCAGCTTCGCCGGACCCAGCCTCGCCGGACCAAGCCTCCCCGGGCCAAGCCACTACGGGCCAAGCCACGCCGGAGCCGGTCGACAGCGACTACCAACCGAGCGAGTCTTCCCCTGCCGAATCCACCTCGGACACGGATTCAGAGACCGAGCGGGCACGGCGAACCTCCCGGGGGAGGCAGCTCGTGATCCCGCATCGGTTTCGGGACACCTACGTCAGCCGTTCGGTAGACGACTTTCAGAAGTTCTACCTGCGGGTCGACGCGTCACCGAAGGACATCGAGAACTCTCGCCAGCGACGGGGCCACGTTATTCGGTTCCTGCTTCACTGCGCCCCGCCCGGCTGCCAATTCACAGACCTGTCTTTCGTCCATCACACGAACGTTCCCACTTGGGTACAGAGCCTTCAGAAACTGGGTTACGCTTCGACAACCGTTAAGTGTTACCTGCACAGCGCCAAGGCGTTCGTCTCCCACGTCGCTGCCTTCGACCCAGAGACCGCCGGGGTCAGCCCCGAAGAGCTCCAGAGGCTGAAGCTGACCTTCGCCAAGGCTCATCGGGACATCGCACGCACGATTCTGGGCCATCGCCAGCGCGTGAAGAGAGCGAAGCTGAGTCGCTTGCCGCAACCTTCGGATTTCAGGGTCTTCCTAAGCCACGCTAAGACCCGAATCCCAGAGCTCATAGACGCGGCCCGGACGGGGGACACCGCCCGCCGGTCGACGCTACGGATGCTCCAGGGGTACCTGCTCGGCCTTTTGTCTGTCTTAACCGGTCACCGGTCGGTTGTGTTTCTCAACCTGACGGTTGGAGAGTTGAGGCAAGCCAGCACCACGGATGGCACCGGCTTCGTGGTTTATGTTCGTGAACACAAGACCAACGCCTCGTTCGGGGACGCTCCGATCGGGTTGTCTGCCACAGAGCTGGCCTGGTTGACCGCACTCAGCGACTTACACGGGGCCCGGGACGGGTTCGTGTTCTTGGACAGGGGGAACCAGCTGCGCAAGCCAAACTCACTGCTTCGGATCGCGTGGACGGATGCGGGCCTCGGAGGCGCGGTGGCCTTCAACCTGATCCGCACGGCTGTTTCGAACCAAGTGAGTGTTGAACTTAATCCGACTTATGTGGGCTCTTAACCCCGGCCTTCCTACTTCTGACACCTCGCACCTCTGTTTCAGGTTTCGACTCTGCCGGCCGAAGATAGAGATCGAGTGACGACAAGCATGTGCCACTCCAACATCACTGCCCGGGCCTTCTACCGAGCCGGCCTCTCTGCGGCCGATGTGATGCGGGCTCGTGAGAACCGTCTTTCCGCCCTCGAAACGGCCTGAACCGGACCCTCTTCAAAGCGCAACCCAGCCGGGATTCACTCCGTGTTTCTGCACCCCCGTGGCTTTGATATGTTTTACTGCGAAATAAATACATTTATTTCTGAATCCCCAAACAGAGTGTTCCCGTGTGGTACTTGCTTCGGTTTGGAGATGGAGGGGGGGTGGAGATTGGGTGATCCTCCCAGAGGGAGACTTTTTACGAGGTCCGACCGGCCTTAAACACACTCTATCAGATTGGTTATGGTTAACTTAGTCGGCGGGCGGCCCGTTCCACCGCCCCGCTAAGGGGAGCAGTGGTCGGAGGCCTATGGACCTTAGGCAGTTCACCGGGGTGGGTAAACTTACCTTTAGGCACCCGTCGCATGAATATAGGAGACCATTTGGCTTTTTTGGCCCCGGAAACCAGCCACTTCTCCGGGCATATATAGAACCAATCCCCCCCAGGGAGGGAGTTGGAACTAAAGGTCATTGAAATTAAATGGGTTTAACAGTTAACTTTGTCGGCGGGCGGCCCGTTCCACCGCCCCGCTAAGGGAGCAGTGGTCGGAGGCCTATGGACCTTAGGCAGTTCACCGGGGTGGGTAAACTTACCTTTAGGCACCCGTCGCATGAATATAGGAGACCATTTGGCTTTTTTGGCCCCGGAAACCAGCCACTTCTCCGGGCATATATAGAACCAATCCCCCCCAGGGAGGGAGTTGGAACTAAAGGTCATTGAAATTAAATGGTTTAACAGTTAACTTTGTCGGCGGGCGGCCCGTTCCACCGCCCCGCTAAGGGAGCAGTGGTCGGAGGCCTATGGACCTTAGGCAGTTCACTGGGGGCGGTAAACTTACCTTTAGGCACCCGTCGCATGAATATAGGAGACCATTTGGCTTTTTTGGCCCCGGAAACCAGCCACTTCTCCGGGCATATATAGAATGAACCATCGGGGGCTAAGGGCAGATAGTCAAGTCAGTTATACCGATCGAACTCTCTTGAGTTTCGGCTTAAAGCTCTGGCATTTGCCGTTGGGACTTAGAGTTTTTTTTTTAATAAAGAGGGAGGCCGGGCTTACCTCCACCTTAAGCCCAGAGGGTGTCCCAGTCCTCGGGCTTGTGTATTCGCATCAACGGGGTCCATGGAAGTCATTTTAGACATCCAGAGGGGAGGCAACCCAAACCATCCCCTTAGCCCAGAGGTGTGCCACTCCTCGGGCTTGTGTATTCGCATCAAACGGGGTCCATGGAAGTCATTTTTAGACCTCCAGAGGGGAGGCAACCCAAACCATCCCCTTAGCCCAGAGGTGTGCCAGTCCTCGGGCTTGTGTATTCGCATCAACGGGGTCCATGGAAGTCATTTTTAGACCTCCAGAGGGGAGGCAACCCAAACCATCCCCTTAGCCCAGAGGTGTGCCACTCCTCGGGCTTGAAACTTCGCATCACCGGGGTGTATGGAAGTCTTTGGTCCAGTTCTGCCAGTGCTCGTTGTCGAACTTAGAAATATTTCTAATTATTTTTAGACTTCCAGAGGGGAGGCCGAGCATACCAACCCCTTAGCCCAGAGGTGTGCCAGTCCTCGGGCTTCGGTATTCGCATCACCGGGGTCTACGGAGGTCTCAACTTAGGTTTTGAAAACCTCCAGAGGGGGGGCCGGATTAACCACCACCCTAGCCCAGAGGTGTGCCAGTCCTCGGGCTTCGGTATTCGCATCACCGGGGTCTACGGAGGTCTCAACTTAGGTTTTGAAAACCTCCAGAGGGGGGGCCGGATTAACCACCACCCTAGCCCAGAGGGGTGCCAGTCCTCGGGCTTCGGTATTCGCATCACCGGGGTCTACGGAGGTCTCAACTTAGGTTTTGAAAACCTCCAGAGGGGGGGCCGGATTAACCACCACCCTAGCCCAGAGGGGTGCCAGTCCTCGGGCTTCGGTATTCGCATCACCGGGGTCTATGGAGGTCTCGACTTAGGTTTTGAAAACCTCCAGAGGGTGGGGGCATATCTTATCCCCACCCTAGCCCAGAGGGGTGCCAGTCCTCGGGCTTCGGTATTCGCATCACCGGGGTCTATGGAGGTCTCGACTTAGGTTTTGAAAACCTCCAGAGGGTGGGGGCATATCTTATCCCCACCCTAGCCCAGAGGTGTGCCAGTCCTCGGGCTTCGGTATTCGCATCAACGGGGTCTACGGATGTCTCGACTTAGGTTTTGAACACATCCAGGGAAGCAGAGCGGACATTCCCATTATTTCAAGCCCATCGGGAAGCCACTCTTTTGGGCATAGCGTTTCGCATCGCTGTTACCCAAACTTACGTCTGATTTAATGCCTCCCTAATATCCCGACGGCACCAGGCTGAGAAACCATATGCCCACAGGATTTGAGGCATTGGAACCTCGTTCGCATAGCTGACAACGATGAACCTCCCTCGGACTCGCTACGAGGCTTGAGGAGGGTCCTGATTTTCTTAAAATCTCAGGTGAGGGACTTAGAAAATTTTCACTTTAAAACCACAGACCTCCAGAGGAGAGACCGGGCTTATCACAACCTTAGCCCAGAGGGCGCCACTCCTCGGGCATGTCACTTCGCATCACCGGGGTCCATGGATGTCTCGACTTAGGTTTTGAACACATCCAGAAGGGGGGGCCGGATTAACCACCACCCTTAGCCCAGAGGGGTGCCAGTCCTCGGGCTTTAAATTCGCTTCGCCGGGGTCTATGGAAGTCATTTTTAGACCTCCAGAGGGGAGGCAACCCAAACCATCCCCTTAGCCCAGAGGTGTGCCACTCCTCGGGCTTGTGTATTCGCATCACCGGGGTCCATGGAAGTCATTTTAGACATCCAGAGGGGAGGCCACCCTAACCATCCCCTTAGCCCAGAGGGGTGCCAGTCCTCGGGCTTTAAATTCGCTTCGCCGGGGTCTATGGAAGTCATTTTTAGACCTCCAGAGGGGAGGCAACCCAAACCATCCCCTTAGCCCAGAGGTGTGCCAGTCCTCGGGCTTTAAATACGCATCACCGGGGTCCATGGAAGTCATTTTAGACCTCCAGAGGGGAGGCAACCCAAACCATCCCCTTAGCCCAGAGGTGTGCCAGTCCTCGGGCTTGTGTATTCGCATCAACGGGGTCCATGGAAGTCATTTTTGACCTCCAGAGGGGAGGCAACCCAAACCATCCCCTTAGCCCAGAGGTGTGCCAGTCCTCGGGCTTGTGTATTCGCATCAACGGGGTCCATGGAAGTCATTTTTGACCTCCAGAGGGGAGGCAACCCAAACCATCCCCTTAGCCCAGAGGTGTGCCAGTCCTCGGGCTTGTGTATTCGCATCAACGGGGTCCATGGAAGTCATTTTTGACCTCCAGAGGGGAGGCAACCCAAACCATCCCCTTAGCCCAGAGGTGTGCCAGTCCTCGGGCTTGTGTATTCGCATCAACGGGGTCCATGGAAGTCATTTTTGACCTCCAGAGGGGAGGCAACCCAAACCATCCCCTTAGCCCAGAGGTGTGCCAGTCCTCGGGCTTGTGTATTCGCATCAACGGGGTCCATGGAAGTCATTTTAGACCTCCAGAGGGGAGGCAACCCAAACCATCCCCTTAGCCCAGAGGTGTGCCACTCCTCGGGCTTGTGTATTCGCATCACCGGGGTCCATGGAAGTCATTTTAGACCTCCAGAGAGTGGGGCCGGTCTTACCACCACTCTTAGCCCAGAGGGCGTCACTCCTCGGGCATGAAATTCGGATAACCGGGGTCCATGGATGTCTCAACTTAGGTTTTGAACACATCCAGAGGGGAGGCCACCCAAACCATCCCCTTAGCCCGGAGGTGTGCACCTCCTCGGGCTTGAAATTCGAATCACCGGGGTCCATGGAAGTCATTTTAGACATCCAGAGGGTGGGGCCGGTCTTACCACCACTCTTAGCCCAGAGGGCACCACTCCTCGGGCATGAAATTCGCATCACCGGGGTCCATGGAAGTCAGTTTAGACCTCCAGAGAGTGGGGCCGGGCTTACCACCACCCTTAAGCCCAGAGGGCGTCACTCCTCGGGCATGGAATTCGCATCAACGGGGTCTACGGATGTCTCGACTTAGGTTTTGAACACATCCAGGGAAGCAGAGCGGACATTCCCATTATTTCAAGCCCATCGGGAAGCCACTCCTTTGGGCATAGCGTTTCGCATCGCTGTTACCCAAACTTACGTCTGATTTAATGCCTCCCTAATATCCCGACGGCACCAGGCTGAGAAACCATATGCCCACAGGATTAGAGGCGTCTGAACCCCTTTCGCATAGCCGACAACGATGAACCTCCCTCGGACTCGCTACGAGGCTTGAGGAGGGTCCTGATTCTCTTAAAATCTCAGGTGAGGGACTTAGAAAATATTCACTTTAAAACCACAGACCTCCAGAGGAGAGACCGGGCTTATCACAACCTTAGCCCAGAAGGCACCACTCTTCGGGCATGTCACTTCGCATCACCGGGGTCCATGGAAGTCTCGACTTAGGTTTTGAACGCATCCAGAGGGTGGGGGCCGGACTTACCACCACCCTTAGCCCAGAGGGCGTCACTCCTCGGGCATAAAATTCGGATAACCGGGGTCCATGGAAGTCAATTTTGACCTCCAGAGAGGGGGGGCCTGGCTTACCACCACCCTAAGCCCAGAGGGCGTCACTCCTCGGGCATGAAATACGCTACACCGGGGTCCATGGAAGTCAGTTTAGACCTCCAGAGAGGGGGGGCCGGGCTTACCACCACCCTTAGCCCAGAGGGCACCACTCCTCGGGCTTGAAATTCGCATCACCGGGGTCCATGGAAGTCTCGACTTAGGTTTTGGAAACCTCCAGAGGGGGGGCTGCACTTACCACCACCCTAAGCCCAGAGGGCGTCACTCCTCGGGCATGAAATACGCTATACCGGGGTCCATGGAAGTCCTTTTAGACCTCCAGAGAGGGGGGGCCGGGCTTACCACCACCCTTAGCCCAGAGGGCACCACTCCTCGGGCTTGAAATTCGCATCACCGGGGTCCATGGAAGTCTCGACTTAGGTTTTGGAAACCTCCAGAGGGGGGGCTGCACTTACCACCACCCTTAGCCCAGAGGTTCATCACTCCTCGGGCATGAAATTCGGATAACCGGGGTCCATGGAAGTCAGTTTAGACCTCCAGAGAGTGGGGCCGGGCTTACCACCACCCTAAGCCCAGAGGGCGTCACTCCTCGGGCATGAAATTCGGATAACCGGGGTCCATGGAAGTCAGTTTAGACCTCCAGAGAGTGGGGCCGGGCTTACCACCACCCTAAGCCCAGAGGGCGTCACTCCTCGGGCATGAAATATGCTACACCGGGGTCCATGGAAGTGATTTTAGACCTCCAGAGAGGGGGGGCCGGGCTTACCACCACCCTTAGCCCAGAGGGCGTCACTCCTCGGGCATGAAATTCGGATAACCGGGGTCCATGGAAGTCTCGACTTAGGTTTTGGAGACCTCCAGAGGGGGGGCCGGGCATACCACCACCCTTAGCCCAGAGGGCGTCACTCCTCGGGCATGAAATACGCTATACCGGGGTCCATGGAAGTCAGTTTTGACCTCCAGAGAGGGGGGGCCTGGCTTACCACCACCCTAGCCGAGAGGGCGTCACTCCTCGGGCATGAAATTCGCTTCACCGGGGTCCATGGAAGTCATTTTAGACCTCCAGAGAGGGGGGCTGCACTTACCACCACCCTTAGCCGAGAGGGCGTCACTCCTCGGGCATGAAATTCGGATCACCGGGGTCCATGGAAGTCAGTTTAGACCTCCAGAGAGTGGGGCCGGTCTTACCACCACCCTAAGCCCAGAGGGCGTCACTCCTCGGGCATGAAATTCGGATAACCGGGGTCCATGGAAGTCTCGACTTAGGTTTTGGAGACATCCAGAGGGGGGGCCGGGCTTACCACCACCCTAAGCCCAGAGGGCGTCACTCCTCGGGCATGAAATTCGGATCACCGGGGTCCATGGAAGTCAATCTAGACCTCCAGAGAGGGGGGGCCGGGCTTACCACCACCCTTAGCCCAGAGGGCATCACTCCTCGGGCATGAAATTCGGATAACCGGGGTCCATGGAAGTCTCGACTTAGGTTTTGGAGACCTCCAGAGGGGGGGCCGGGCATACCACCACCCTTAGCCCAGAGGTGAGTCACTCCTTGGGCTTTAAATTCGGATAACCGGGGTCCATGGAAGTCAGTTTAGACCTCCAGAGGGGGGGCCGAGCATACCACCACCCTTAGCCCAGAGGTGTGCTCCTCATCGGGCATGAAATACGCTTCACCGTGGTCCATGGAAGTCATTCGAGACCTCCAGAGGGGGGGCTGGGCATACCACCACCCTTAGCCCAGAGGTGAGTCACTCCTCGGGCATGAAATTCTCTTCACCGGGGTCCATGGAAGTCATTTTAGACATCCAGAGGGGGGGCCGAGCATACCACCACCCTTAGCCCAGAGGTGTGCTCCTCATTGGGCATGAAATGCGCTTCTCCGGGGTCCATGGAAGTCAGTTTAAACATCCAGAGGGGGGGCCGAGCATACCACCACCCTTAGCCCAGAGGTGTGCTCCTCATCGGGCATGAAATTCTCTTCACCGTGGTCCATGGAAGTCATTCGAGACCTCCAGAGGGGGGGCTGGGCATACCACCACCCTTAGCCCAGAGGTGAGTCACTCCTCGGGCATGAAATTCTCTTCACCGGGGTCCATGGAAGTCATTTTAGACATCCAGAGGGGGGGCCGAGCATACCACCACCCTTAGCCCAGAGGTGTGCTCCTCATTGGGCATGAAATGCGCTTCTCCGGGGTCCATGGAAGTCAGTTTAAACATCCAGAGGGGGGGCCGAGCATACCACCACCCTTAGCCCAGAGGTGTGCTCCTCATCGGGCATGAAATACGCTTCACCGGGGTCCATGGAAGTCATTCGAGACCTCCAGAGGGGGGGCTGGGCATACCACCACCCTTAGCCCAGAGGTGAGTCACTCCTCGGGCATCAAATTCGCATCACCGGGGTCCATGGAAGTCAGTTTAGACCTCCAGAGGGGGGGCTGAGCATACCACCACCCTTAGCCCAGAGGTGTGCTCCTCATCGGGCATGAAATACGCTTCACCGGGGTCCATGGAAGTCATTCGAGACCTCCAGAGGGGGGGCCGAGCATACCACCACCCTTAGCCCAGAGGTGAGTCACTCCTCGGGCATCAAATTCGCATCACCGGGGTCCATGGAAGTCAGTTTAGACCTCCAGAGGGGGGGCTGAGCATACCACCACCCTTAGCCCAGAGGTGTGCTCCTCCTCGGGCATCAAATTCGCATCACCGGGGTCCATGGAAGTCATTTAGACCTCCAGAGAGGGGGGCCGAACCTACCAGCAACCTTAGCCCAGAGGGCGTCACTCCTCGGGCTTCAAACTCCCATCATCGGGGTTCCATGGAAGTCTCGACTTAGGTTTTGAACCGTTCCGGGGTCACCTCCAGTGAGATAACGCGGAAATCTCACTATATTCATGCCCACAGGCGAACCAGAGCCTTGGGCTTGTCATAGTTACATACGGTGTACCCAAACTTTCGTCTTTTCTAAAGGAACCCTAATGTCCTGACGGCACCGCACTGGAAACCCCCATGCCCTCTGAATTTTTACCACTCCGAGGTGCTCCGTTTTGGGCTTGCTACCTAGGGCGAAGAGGGTCAGAAATTTTTCTAAGTCCTACTTTAAAACGTCCCACTGGGAGACCACTAGGGTTAGCACTTTGCCAAAAAATCACGGCTGAATGCAATTTTCACGCCTCGCACCCTTTGTTCGTTTAGATTTAACAAAAAAATCAACCGAACCCCCTTTTTAACAACGCTTTGCCGAATTTAGCTCACTTTTCCCGGCCTGGAATATCTCACGCTTGCCCCCCACGGTACTTACCTCCGGGGAAGACACCCCCGTCGCTGCCAACACCCATGCCCGGCCCAGGCTCACCCGACTCGGCCTCGCTAGCTCCATCGCCCGCTCCAAACCTCCGGGGAGAAGACCCCCATCGCCGCCAACGCCCATGCCCGGCCCAGGCTCACCCGACTCGGCCTCGCTAGCTCCATCGCCCGCTCCAAACCTCCGGGGCTGGACCTCCAGGAACCCAGCGCACCTCTCGAACCTATCCGGCCCACACTTAAGCACTCCTCCTCGGACTAAACCATTCAGCCCGCGCCGCTGGAACGAGCGCCCACTGGAAGACCTGAGCCTCAAACCCGCGCGCTTTACGGTTCTCTATCTCCCCGGGCTCGGAGCACTTTTCTCGGCCATGGGACCTCCAGGGGGGGCCCCTCTTAGCTCCGTCATCATTTCTCTAAGTCTCACTCCGCCCACTGGAAGACCTGAGCCCCAAACCCGCGCGCTTTACGGTTCTCTATCTCCCCGGGCTCGGAGCACTTTTCTCGGCCATGGGACCTCCAGGGGGGGCCCCTCTTAGCTCCGTCATCATTTCTCTAAGTCTCACTCCGCCCACTGGAAGACCTGAGCCCCAAACCCGCGCGCTTTACGGTTCTCTATCTCCCCGGGCTCGGAGCACTTTTCTCGGCCATGGGACCTCCAGGGGGGGCCCCTCTTAGCTCCGTCATCATTTCTCTAAGTCTCACTCCGCCCACTGGAAGACCTGAGCCCCAAACCCGCGCGCTTTACGGTTCTCTATCTCCCCGGGCTCGGAGCACTTTTCTCGGCCATGGGACCTCCAGGGGGGGCCCCTCTTAGCTCCGTCATCATTTCTCTAAGTCTCACTCCGCCCACTGGAAGACCCGAGCCCCAAACCCGCGCGCTTTACGGTTCTCTATCTCCCCGGGCTCGGGGCACTTTTCTCGGCCACGGGACCTCCAGGGGAGGCCCCTCTTGGCTCCGTCAATATTCCTTTAAGTCTCATTCCGCCCACTGGAAGACCCGAGCCCCAAACCCGCGCGCTTTACGGTTCTCTATCACCCCGGGCTCGGAGCACTTTTCTCGGCCATGGGACCTCCAGGGGGGGCCCTTCATGGCTCCGTCAATATTCCTTTAAGTCTCACTCCGCCCACTGGAAGACCCGAGCCCCAAACCCGCGCGCTTTACGGTTCTCTATCTCCCCGGGCTCGGGGCACTTTTCTCGGCCATGGGACCTCCAGGGGGGGCCCTTCATGGCTCCGTCAATATTCCTTTAAGTCTCACTCCGCCCACTGGAAGACCCGAGCCCCAAACCCGCGCGCTTTACGGTTCTCTATCACCCCGGGCTCGGGGCACTTTTCTCGGCCATGGGACCTCCAGGGGGGGCCCCTCATGGCTCCGTCAACATTCCTCTAAGTCTCATTCCGCCCACTGCCATACCCGGGCTCGGAGCATGTACTTCGGCCATGGGACCACAAGAGGGCGCCCTTCTTAAGAAATTGCTGACATCCAGGACCATTCAAGGGAGCGACCTGCCTCCCTATGCCCGCCACCGGCTTCCTCTAACCGGTGTACGGACTCTCGGGGCCCGCGCCCCCAGAGAACCAGAGTT
>NC_089806.1:45000-70000 GCF_029633855.1 Hoplias malabaricus
AGCCCCAGGGACCCAGAGCCCCAGAGCCCCAGAGTCCCAGAGCCCCAGAGCCCCAGGGACCCAGAGACCCAGAGTCCCAGGGACCCAGAGCCCCAGAGCCCCAGGGACCCAGGGACCCAGAGCCCCAGAGCCTCAGAGACCCAGAGCCCCAGAGACCCAGAGACCCAGAGCCCCAGAGTCCCAGAGCCCCAGGGACCCAGAGCCCCAGAGTCCCAGGGACCCAGAGACCCAGAGCCCCAGGGACCCAGAGCCCCAGAGTCCCAGGGACCCAGAGACCCAGAGCCCCAGAGCCCAGGGACCCAGGGACCCAGAGCCCCAGAGCCCCAGAGTCCCAGAGCCCCAGAGTCCCAGAGCCCCAGAGTCCCAGAGCCCCAGGGACCCAGAGCCCCAGAGTCCCAGGGACCCAGAGTCCCAGGGACCCAGAGCCCCAGAGCCCCAGAGTCCCAGAGCCCCAGAGCCCCAGAGCCCCAGAGCCACAGGGACCCAGAGCCCCAGGGACCCAGAGCCCCAGAGTCCCAGGGACCCAGAGACCCAGAGTCCCAGGGACCCAGAGACCCAGAGCCCCAGGGACCCAGAGCCCCAGAGCCCCAGAGTCCCAGGGACCCAGAGACCCAGAGCCCCAGAGCCCCAGAGCCCCAGGGACCCAGAGACCCAGAGCCCCAGAGCCCCAGAGCCCCAGAGTCCCAGGGACCCAGAGCCCCAAGGACCCAGGGACCCAGAGTCCCAGGGACCCAGAGTCCCAGGGACCCAGAGACCCAGGGACCCAGAGTCCCAGAGTCCCAGAGTCCCAGGGACCCAGAGCCCCAGGGACCCAGGGACCCAGGGACCCAGAGACCCAGAGCCCCAGGGACCCAGAGCCCCAGAGCCCCAGAGCCCCAGAGCCCCAGAGTCCCAGGGACCCAGGGACCCAGGGACCCAGGGACCCAGAGCCCCAGAGCCCCAGGGACCCAGAGTCCCAGGGACCCAGAGACCCAGAGCCCCAGGGACCCAGGGACCCAGGGACCCAGGGACCCAGAGACCCAGAGCCCCAGAGCCCCAGGGACCCAGGGACCCAGGGACCCAGAGACCCAGAGACCCAGAGCCCCAGGGACCCGGCGCACCGGTCGAACCTATCTGGCCCACACTTAAGCCCCCGCCCTCGGACTAAACCAATCAGCCTGCCCCGTCAAAAAAGATGCCCACTGGTAGACCTGGAACCTTAAAATATATTGGAAGTGGGATGGTTGCCCAATTGCTGTATACTATATTGCAAGTTCATCCTGCCCACTGGTGGACCTGGGAGCCAAAACGGCGCGCAATATATTGGAAGTGGGACGGTTGCGCAATCGCTGTACAATATATTGGAAGTGGGATGGTTGCCCAATTGCTGTATAATATATTGCAAGTTCATCCTGCCCACTGGTGGACCTGGGTGCCAAAACGGCGCGCAATATATTGGAAGTGGGACGGTTGAGCAATCGCTGTACAATATATTGGAAGTGGGATGGTTGCCCAATTGCTGTACAATATATTGGAAGTGGGATGGTTGCCCAATTGCTGTATAATATATTGCAAGTTCATCCTGCCCACTGGTGGACCTGGGAGACAAAACGACGCGCAATATATTGGAAGTGGGACGGTTGCGCAATCGCTGTATAATATATTGGAAGTGGGATGGTTGCCCAATTGCTGTATAATGTATTGGAAGGACCCTCCGTCAAATCTCAAAGTTCATTCTGCCCACTGGTGGACCTGGGAGACAAAACGCCGCACAATATATTGAAAGTGGGATGGTTGCCCAATTGCTGTACAATACATGGGAAGTGGGATGGTTGTCCAGTTCATTACACCCTCATCCTGGGCCTCTGATTAGGCTTGCCCCGGAGCTTACCACCGGTGCCTACCTCCAGGGGCTTATTCACCCCAACGCCCTGGTCCCCTAACCCGGCATGAATTTCACCAAGGGTCCCCTACCTCCGGGGCTCCCTATCAGCCAATACATTAAGAACACCTCATCCTGGGCCTCTGATAAGGCTTGCCCCGGAGTTTACCACCGGGGCCTACCTCCGGGGCCTAATTAAACCCAACGCCCTGGTTCCCTGAACGGGCCTTATTCAAACAACCTCTCCGCCGCCTAAGCTCCGGAGCTTCCTTTTGGCTCCCAGAGGCCCAGAGGCCCAGGCTCCCAGAGGCCCAGAGGCCCAGGCTACCAGAGGCCCAGGCTACCAGAGGCCCAGAGACCCAGGCTACCAGAGGCCCAGGCTCCCAGAGACCCAGAGGCCCAGAGGCCCAGAGGCCCAGAGACCCAGAGGCCCAGAGTCCCAGAGACCCAGAGACCCAGGGCCCCAGAGACCCAGAGCCCCAGAGCCCCAGAGCCCCAGGGACCCAGGGACCCAGAGACCCAGAGACCCAGAGACCCAGAGACCCAGGCTCCCAGAGGCCCAGAGACCCAGAGACCCAGAGACCCAGAGCCCCGGGGACCCAGAGACCCGGAGACCCAGAGCCCCAGAGCCCCAGAGCCCCAGAGTCCCAGGGACCCAGAGCCCCAGAGCCCCGGGGACCCAGAGCCCCAGAGCCCCGGGGACCCAGAGACCCAGAGCCCCAGAGCCCCAGAGGCCCAGAGGCCCAGAGGCCCAGAGACCCAGAGGCCCAGAGTCCCAGAGACCCAGAGCCCCAGAGCCCCGGGGACCCAGAGCCCCAGAGCCCCGGGGACCCAGAGACCCAGAGCCCCAGAGTCCCAGGGACCCAGAGCCCCAGAGCCCCAGAGACCCAGAGACCCAGAGCCCCAGAGTCCCAGGGACCCAGAGCCCCAGAGCCCCAGAGCCCCGGGGACCCAGAGCCCCAGAGCCCCGGGGACCCAGAGACCCAGAGCCCCGGGGACCCAGAGACCCAGAGCCCCAGAGCCCCAGAGACCCAGAGACCCAGAGACCCAGAGCCCCAGAGCCCCAGAGACCCAGAGCCCCAGAGACCCAGAGACCCAGAGCCCCAGAGCCCCGGGGACCCAGAGCCCCAGAGCCCGGGGACCCAGAGACCCAGAGCCCCAGAGTCCCAGGGACCCAGAGCCCCAGAGCCCCAGAGCCCCAGGGACCCAGAGCCCCAGAGCCCCAGAGCCCCAGAGCCCCAGAGCCCCAGAGCCCCGGGGACCCAGAGCCCCAGAGCCCCAGAGCCCCGGGGACCCAGAGCCCCAGAGCCCCAGAGCCCCGGGGACCCAAAGCCCCAGAGCCCCGGGGACCCAGAGACCCAGAGCCCCGGGGACCCAGAGACCCAGAGCCCCAGAGCCCCAGAGACCCAGAGACCCAGAGCCCCAGAGCCCCAGAGACCCAGAGCCCCAGAGACCCAGAGCCCCAGAGCCCCGGGGACCCAGAGCCCCAGAGCCCGGGGACCCAGAGACCCAGAGCCCCAGAGTCCCAGGGACCCAGAGCCCCAGAGCCCCAGAGCCCCAGGGACCCAGAGCCCCAGAGTCCCAGAGCCCCAGAGCCCCAGAGCCCCGGGGACCCAGAGCCCCAGAGCCCCGGGGACCCAGAGACCCAGAGCCCCAGAGTCCCAGGGACCCAGAGCCCCAGAGACCCAGAGCCCCAGGGACCCAGAGACCCAGAGCCCCAGAGTCCCAGAGACCCAGGCTCCCAGAGGCCCAGAGGCCCAGAGGCCCAGGCTACCAGAGGCCCAGAGGCCCAGGCTACCAGAGGCCCAGGCTCCCAGAGGCCCAGAGGCCCAGGCTACCAGAGGCCCAGAGGCCCAGAGCCCCAGAGCCCCAGAGACCCAGAGGCCCAGAGACCCAGAGTCCCAGAGACCCAGAGACCCAGGCTACCAGAGGCCCAGAGGCCCAGAGGCCCAGGCTACCAGAGGCCCAGGCTTCCAGAGGCCCAGAGAAATTTTATTTATATTTGATTTGGACATTTTACGCTCTTTCTGGACCCTTAGACCCTCCCCCAAGCTTTGGGCGGGACTTTAGAGAGGTCAAAGTTGAATGCATCCCATTTGCAATATATATGACACTGTTAAATATATTGGAAGTTGGATGGTGTAGGTTATTCCATTCAGAAAGCCAATCAGAGCCAATCAGAGCCAAGTGACACATACTAAAGGGATGGGCCCAACGTTCTGAACTCCTAGATGGAGCACCAGTGCCCCTAGTGCTGTCCAAATGGCGATTTTGCCGCGGGTATCAAACTGGAAAAAGTTATCACTCAGTGTCCAAATGGTCATGCTTTATACGGCATTATGGATCCATAACCGGCATACAATCCCACTGTGGTCATAAGTGTCCAATGGCAATATATTTGAATGGGCCTTTGTCCAGAAAGTGTATAGTGGGGCTAACTTAAGAGGGTCATAGTTACCCCCGCCGTTTACCCGTGCTTGGGTGAATTTCTTCACTTTGACATTCAGAGCACTGGGCAGGAATCACATTGTGTCAAAACCGTCCGAGAGCCTTCACAATGCTGTGTTTTTATTAAACAGTCGGATTCCCCTGGTCCGCAGCAGTTCTAATTCGGCTGTTGGGTGCCGGTCGAGAGAACCACCTCGGAGCTGCCACCCCTCCGAGGCGAGACTCACACCCGATAGATCCACGAGGCCTCGGCTCGTCACGCCCGTCTCCAGTCACACTGCTCCGGTCCGGTCCTCCCAAGCCCCTACGGCCGGCGACGCATCCGCACACAACTCCAGAGTCTTCCCCCCCCCACGTCCGAACGGGAGTACGGAAGGCCGCGCTCGCGAGCGTGGCCGGGACCCGCCGATGGGCCTCGGAGCCCGGCCGACTTCGGGAAGGAAGGGCCGAAGGACGAGACGCACCGGAGGTTCGTCCCCTAAGGACGCACCCCCGCCGGAGTCCCATCCACGACCGCCTCCCCCCGGCACCGACCGAGTCCCCTAAGCACCACCGGGAGGGAACACCGGCTGCCTCGCGCGGCTGCGACCCACGCACTTTAACCGACAGACGCAGGAGTCAACCCGGGCGCCGTGCGCTTTTGCCCCGCATGACCCTCAGGGCAAGGGCGAACCAGAACCAGAACAGCCCTCGGCCTACGCTTCAGCTAAAGGGCCCGACCGAGCCCAGCCATTAGAGCCAATCCTTATCCCGAAGTTACGGATCTATTTTGCCGACTTCCCTTACCTACATTGTTCCAACACGCCAGAGGCTGTTCACCTTGGAGACCTGATGCGGATATGGGTACGGCCTGGGGGGAAATTCACTATACCTCCCCCGGATTTTCAAGGGCCGATGGGGAACGTCCCGGCTGCCTCACGGATGCATGCGGCGCCTTTCAGAGCGTTGAGCCCCTTTCTCGGGACAATCCCATTCCAGGGCGCTCCAGCTCTTTAGCAAGGAGAGTGAATCCTCCCCGGGGTTCCCACCGACGTCTCCGGGTTCGTTTGCGTTACCGCTATGAGAGCGCCTTCTCGGCACTCAATCTCCCCAATCCCAGGTTCGGGGATATTGGCCCGATCCCCTTTCGGTCAGCGGGGGGCAGACGAGACCATCGCCCCAGCGTTTCCGAACGGCGTTCGCCTATCCCTTAGGACCGACTAACCCACGGCCAAGCGCTGTCGGCGTGGAACCCTTCTCCACTTCGGCCTTCAAAGATCCCATCTGAATATTTGCTACTACCACCAAGATCTGCACCCGCGGCGGCTCGACCCAGGCTCACGCCAGAGGCTTCAGCGCCACCGCGGCGGCCCTCCTACTCGTCGCGGCATACGGTCCGTGTTTCAAATCAGGGATTGTGACACCTGCGACGGCCGGGTATGGGCCCGACGCTCCAGCGCCATCCATTTTCAGGGCCAGTTGATTCGGCAGGTGAGTTGTTACACACTCCTTAGCGGATTCCGACTTTCATGGCCACCGCCCCGCTGTCTATATCAACCGACACCTTTCCTGGGGTCTGATGAGCGTCGCGTCGGGCGCCTTAACCCGCGCGTTCGGTTCATCCCGCAGCACCAGTTCTGCTTACCAAAAGTGGCCCACTTGGCACCATCATTCGATGCCCGGCTCCAAGCCTGCGAGCCGGGCCTCTTACCCATTTAAAGTTTGAGGGTAGGACGAGGCCATTTCGGCCCCGCAGCCTATGATCATTGCTTTACCGGATAAAACTGAGTCTGGTGCCAGCTATCCTGAGGGAAACTTCGGAGGGAACCAGCTACTAGATGGTTCGTTAAGTCTTTCGCCCCTATACCCAGGTCGGACGACCGAATTGAACGTCAGGACCGCTACGGGCCTCCACGCAGGGTTTCCCCTGGCTTCGCCCTGCCCAGGCATAGATCACCATCTTTCGGGTACCACCGCGTATGCTCTTGCTCCACTCTCCACTCGGTGGAGAGCAGGCCGGTGGTGCGCTGTCAACCCAAACATTGACGGGGTGCATCAGATCCCACCTCAGCCGACGCGCGCCGGCCTTCACCTTCGTTGCGCCTCCGGGGTTCAAGCCCCTTTGACTCGCATACGCGTTAGACTCCTTGGTCCGTGTTTCAAGACGGGTCGGTCGGGGTCCGAACTTAGCCGCTGACCTTAGGCGTTTTGGCTGTGGGCCTGGATCACCCCCCGTATTGCCGTAGCGGGCCTAGCCCGGGGCTGAGGACAGCCCAACCGGCCCGCTTTCGTCCGAACGATCAGGGGGGGGCCCCATCCCCATCCCGAAGGAGGGGAAAACGCGGAAAGGACATTACTCCGCGGCCCCGGCGTTATCGGCGAAGTCGGAGCGAGGGGCTGTAGCGGAACGCCCGTGTCCGGGGGCCACGTGGGGCTCCCTTCTCCGGACGGACCTACCTTCACCCTCGGGCCCTTCCAAGCCTAACCGGAGCCGGTCGCGACTCACCCACCACGCGGGGGGAAGTACACCTGACGGGCCGAGCCTTCGTACGCCCGAGAGGCCCGAAGTCGAGAGGCGAAGCTCAGGGCCGAGCAGGGAGTGGGGTCGCCCCCACTCTCGCCCGGATGAACTCGCCTCCGAGCCACGGAACCACACGAGCGCGGGCCGTCCGCCCGGCTGAATCCCCCGGGGGGGTCTTCTCGGTCCCCCGACCGTTTACCTCTCAACGGTTTCACGCTCTCTTGAACTCTCTCTTCAAAGTACTGCTTTCAACTTTCCCTCACGGTACTTTGTTCGCTATCGGTCTCGTGCCGGTATTTAGCCTTAGATGGAGTTTACCACCCACTTTGAGCTGCATTCACAAGCAACTCGACTCCGGGAAGCCCGATCTACCCGGCGGGATGCGGGACAATACCGGGCCTTCACCATCTGCGGAAGACACTTCCTTGCAAAACTTGGTCCCGCGTCCGCACCGAGACCAAACGGACTTCCGTACGCTACATTTCCCGGCCCACCCCGGTCAGGGGAAAGTGGGATTCAGCGCTGGGCTCTTCCCTCTTCGCTCGCCGCTACTAGGGGAATCCTTGTTAGTTTCTTTTCCTCCGCTTACTGATATGCTTAAGTTCAGCGGGTTGTCTCGTCTGATCTGAGGTCGCACTACGAGACTGTTTTGCGGGGCGCGGGGGGCGCGAACCCCCCGGCCGCTCGCCGTGTTACGGTACCCACTCTCCGACGGCGGCGGAGAGCCCAGCGGGGAGAGACTATGACGGATTGGACCCGGACCTAATGGCTCTCCCTACGTCCGGAGCTCTCGCCACACGTCGGGTTTAAGGCCCGAGTCTGGGTTTAGGGAGACGAAGGGCCGTCCGAGGTGGAGGCCCTGCGAACTCCCAGCCGCGGTCTAGGAAGACCGATCGATGGGTAAACCGACCCTCAGACAGGCGTGGCCGCGGGATGGACCCCCGCGGCCGCCATGTGCGTTCGAAATATCGATGATCTGTGTTCTGCAATTCACATTATTTAACGCAGGTTACCGCGTTCTTCATCGATGCACGAGCCAAGTGATCCACCGCTAAGAGTTGTATGAGGTTTGTGCCCGGCCCGTTACAGGCCGGGCGAAGGAAGCCATTCGAACACGAGACAACGTTTGACAATATTTCAAGCCGGGTGCCTTCCCCCCCGTGGAGGGGGGAAGGTCATTGAACCTGGGCGTCACCACCGGACCGAGGAGTTACGGCCCGGGGGACGATCGCCCGAGTAGGTGCCCGAGACTTACGTGGTTTAGGAGACCGGGTCTAGGCCCCACCGTTCCCGGCGAGGCCCAGGGTTTGGTTCGCTGCGTTACGGGTCCCGGTCTAAGGCATTCAGGCGTGCGCTCAAAGCCAAGCTCTCCACCCCGGAGGGTATGAGCGAGGCCCGGTGGTACGCTCCCAAGTCCCCCGCTTAGGGGAAGGCGCTGGGTAGATCCCACCTAGTCAGGACCGGCGGGCACCGGCCGTCTCCTTCGGGTGTTTAAACGCATCCGGGGTTCGTGAGGCCCCTTCAACTCGCGCACCGGCCTTAGACTATTATACGGTCCGTCTCTGCGAAGCCAACATCGGGGTATTTGCATGCGCTCTTAAGCTCCGCTCCAACCCCGTGAGGGGAAAGAGTTTCGCCCGGCGGTACGCTCCCGTCCACCACCACCCCCTGTGCCGGGGGGATGGGTTCAGGGAGATCCCACCGAGGCCGGCGAGCACCGGCCAACGCCCTGGGGGTGAGTAAGCCCCTTTGACTCGCGCACGCACAATCAAGCCTTCAACGATCAATGGTTGGTTTAACGACCCGGCGGGCGGCTCCGGCGCCACTCTCCCCCCCGCGAACGAGGGGGGCGGACCGGGGTACCTATGCACCTAAGGCGGTCCTCGCATAACCCCGAGTTCCGAAGCCGGCTCGCTACGTCCACCCACCCGGAGGGGGAGAGACTCACGTCGGCCGACGACGAAAGGTACGAGGCTTCTGCGGTCCATACCTTGAAGGTACCCGCCGGGGGAGGTTTGGCCTCTCGAGTCCGACTCGACAACCGGCCGTGGCCAGGTCACCGTTAATGATCCTTCCGCAGGTTCCCCTACGGAAACCTTGTTACGACTTTTACTCCCTCTAGATGCCCAGGTTCGATCGACTTCCCACCTCAACGAGGCAACCCCCCGGTAAAGGGGCACCTCGGAGATGGTCCGAGGACCTCACCAGGCCATCCAATCGGTAGTAGCGACGGGCGGTGTGTACAAAGGGCAGGGACTTAATCGACGCGGGCTGGTGACCCGCGACTACTTGGAATTCCTCGTTCAAGGGGAAAAGTTACAATCCCCTATCCCCAGCGGGGAAGGCGTTCATAGGATTGCCCAGGCCTTTCGGCATAGGATGGATGCACATGCTGAACCAGCCAGTGTAACTCACGTGCGGCCCCGGGCGTCTAAGGGCATCACAGACCTGTTATGGCCCCGAATCTCATACGGCTTTGCCTTGCCCCGGATCGCTCTAAGAAGTTCGGCCACCGACCGACGAACCCCTCGGGCCGCAAGCCCCCACAGGGACCCAAGGGAGGGCCGTGTAACTTTTTAAGGCACAGGGTCTCGTCCGTTATCGGAGTTAACCAGACGAATCGCTCCACGAACTCCCAACGGCCATGCACCACCACCCACAGAATCAAGAAAGAGCCATCAATCTGTCAATCCTTACCGTGTCCGGGCCGGGTGAGATTCCCCGTGTTGAGTCAAATTAAGCCGCAAGCTCCACTCCTGGTGGTGCCCTTCCGTCAATTCCTTTAAGTTTCAGCTTTGCAACCGTACTCCCCCCAGAGCCCAAAGACTCGTGGTTTCCCTCACGCTGCCCGGCGGGTCATGGTCGCTAGCCTCACGCCGCCGGATCGCGGGTCGGCATAGTTTACGGTCGGAACTACGACGGTATCTGATCGTCTTCGCTCCCCCGACTTTCGTTCTTGATTAATGAAAACATTCTTGGCAAATGCTTTCGCTTTCGTTCGTCCCACACCGGTCAACGAATTTCACCTCTATCGGTGTGGTACGGATGCCCCCGGCCGTCCCTCTTAATCATTGCCCTCGGTCCTTAAAACCCACGAAATAGGACCGTGGAAGCCCCGGAGCCCCACTCCGGAACGACCAGCCGTCCCGAAGGAGAGACCCCGAAGCCCCGCGGAAGGGCCCTATTCCATTATTCCTAGCTCAGTCAGACATGGCACGTGTCGGCCTGCTTTGAGCACTCTGCTTTATTCAAAGTAAACGCTCCGGACCCTCCAACCCACCGTGCACCGCAGTGAAGTACCCAGCTAAGGGCTTCTCCGCGGCCGGCGAGCAGAGGACACCGGCGGGTAGGGACCAGGTCCCAACATCCACCCAGAGACAGGGGGTCACCCCCGAAGGAGCTCCCCACGCCATCCCGGACAGTACAGGGGATCCGAGACCTGTCCCCACATCCAACTACGAGCTTTTTAACTGCAGCAACTTTAGCATACGCTATTGGAGCTGGAATTACCGCGGCTGCTGGCACCAGACTTGCCCTCCAATGGGTCATCACTCACGGACATAGATTGAGTTCATTTCGATTACGCTCCACAGGATCATAGGACCCGCATCGATATTTTTCGTCACTACCTCCCCGTGTCGGGAATGGGTAATTTGCGCGCCTGCTGCCTTCCTTGGAAGTGGTAGCCGTTTCTCAGGCTCCCTCTCCGGAATCGAACCCAGATTCCCCGTTACCCGTGGTCACCACGGTAGGCACGTAGCCTACCGTCGAAAGTTGATAGGGCAGACACTCGAATGATACGTCGCCGCCCCGGAGGGCTTAACGATCGGCCAGAGGTTATCTAGAGTCACCAAAGCGACCCGACCGGAGCCGGGAGGGTTTTTCGGTTCTGATAAATGCACGTATCCGGGGGACAGGGGCCGGGAGAGCATTTCACGCCGACCCCCAGAACCCTTCCAACGCTTCGTTTGCATGTATTAGCTCTGGAATTACCACAGTTATACCAAGTAACGTGTGGAGCGATCAAAGGAACCATAACTGATTTAATGAGCCATTCGCAGTTTCACTGTACCAAAACCCGTGTGTACTTAGACTTGCATGGCTTAATCTTTGAGACAAGCATATAATACTGGCAGGATCAACCAGACCGACCCCCCTTGGATCTCAAACCCCGGACGGGGAAAGAGAGGGGGCGCATGGAGCCCGTGAGAGTGATCTCAGGGGACACCAGCGAAGAGGATCGAACGCGACCCCGCTGTGGGGGTCTGCAATCGACTTGGCAACTTGGAAAACGTATGATTCTCGCCCGGACGGTGCAGGCTAGGGGCCGGGTCCTTCCCTCAAACGGATCCCGACCCTAAGGCACCACCGACGCGGACGTTGAACGGACCTACTGTTGGATCGACCGGCCGACTAAGTCCCCCTCGGAACCGTTCTGGACAAGCGGACATGCCTCTTACGGGCATCCACGAGCCATGGAGGCTGGGAGCACAAGGTGGGGAGGATCGCTCTAAGCACTGTATTTAGGCTTAGAAGCCTGCCCCTGGTGCTCCGCGTATACCGAGCTCGAACGGCCGTGAAGGACAGCCGTTAAGGGAAGAGAATGGAAGAGAATCCTGGCCCCCTCAAAGCGCGAGGAAGTCGGCATAGGTTTTTACGGTACGCCACCACCGGAGCCGTCTGATGTTCAGAAGACGAAGGGTTTTGCCCTCAATCTCGTAAGGTCGAGGGCTCACCACCGAACTTCCAGCCGCGGTCCTTGGTAGGACCGATACGCGGACAAGCCGCAAATCCTGGCCCCCTCGCAGTGCGAGGAGGTCGGCAAAGGTTTACGGTTTCGCCCCCCGGAGCCTACGGAAGTCTGCGTTTAAGAAGACGAAGGGTCGGATCCCGTAGGCCGACCCTGCGAACTTCCAGCCGCGGTCTGTGGAAGACCGATCCGTGTCACCTCTAATGCGCTCTTTGCCTCCGGCCGTTTCCAGCCGGGGGCCCGGTGGTGCGCTCCCACGTCCCGCTCAAAGGAGGGGAAAGGTCGGGAGATCCCACGGACCGGCGGATGACCGCCGGCCAACGCCTCGGGGGGTTACGCGGCCCCGTCGACTCGCGCACGGGCAAATTTATGGGTTTAAAAAGGGGGACAATCCTCATACGTTCGACCCCCCGGTGCCCAGGGAAGTTGACCCTCCCCGGGCAGGCATATCGAACGAATCATCGGTCGGAAAACTCTCTCTTTCGGGACGGGGGAAACCCCTCATACGCTCGACCCCCCATGCCCAGGAATGTTTTACCTTCCCAGGCATACATCGAACGAATCATCGGGGTGGACACAACGGGCTTATAACAATCGACGGGGCGGCCCGTTCCACCCGCCCCACAAGTGGGCAGATGGTCGGTGGCCTATAGACCCACAGGCAGTCCCAATACCACCGTGATACGAGATCCGGGGTTGGGACTTGACCTTAAAGGTACCCGGTCGAGGCGGACCGAGTGGAAGCCACTCGGATTTATGACAGTGGTAGGCCCCACGGACCTTGGGGACCACTCCCCATCGCTCTGCCCGGCACCTGGCTCGGAAACCGGGACTAATTTTGGCAGTAATACGCTATCGGTCTTGGTTCTCATTGGTTCATACACCCAAGATGGGCGAACGTCGAACGCGAACGGGAGCGATCAACGCCCATAACCCCTAATTATGCACGAACCGGGGGCTATATAAGGGGTCGCCTTCACTCGGAGCCGTCAGTCTCTCACCATGGATAGCTGCCCGCTTTGCGAACAAGCCATTGCTACGGATCTGACTTTCCACTTTACCATCTTCCACAGACTCGGACCGGACGACGCAGCCTTCCTCCGAGAACTGGACCGAAGCGGGGAGAATTCATCACAGCTCGACTGCCCTCTCTGCGGCCTGCCGTCTCTCTCTTCGCCGGCAGATCACCTGGGCTCGGCGCATTCCCTCAAAGGCCTCGCCCTTCGGATCGCTCTCTCTGCCGCTCGACGCCTTCGCACCCTCCACCTTCTGCGTCGCTATCAACAGTCTAAGCCGCGGAACCCTCCACCGCCCTCGGGATCCCGTTCCCCGAATCCAGCCTCGCCGCCGGAACCAAGCACGCCGGGACCGAGCGCGCCGGGACCGAACACGCCGGGACCGAGCACGCCGGGACCGAGCACGCCGGGACCGAGCACGCCGGGACCGAACACGCCGGACCCGAACACGCCGGACCCGAACACGCCGGACCCAAGCACGCCGGACCCAAGCACGCCGGACCCAACCATGCTGTACCCAAGCTCACCGGACCCAAGCACGCCGGAGCCAACCACGCCTGATGCTTGCCCGCTCTGCGAGCAAGCCATTACGGATCTGACTTCCCATTATACCACCTTCCACCGCCTTGGATCTGCCGACATTGACTTTCTCCGGGGACTGGACCAAAGTGGGGAGAATTCGTCCCAGCTCGACTGCCCTCTCTGCGGCCTGCCGTCTCTCTCTTCGCCGGCGGATCACCTGGGCTCGGCGCATTCCCTCAAAGGCCTCGCCCTTCGGATCGCTCTCTCTGCCGCTCGACGCCTTCGCACCATCCACCTTCTGCGTCGCTATCAACAGTCTAAGCCGCGGAACCCTCCACCGCCCTCGGTATCCTGTTCCCCGAATCCAGCCTCGCCGGGCCCCAGCACGCCGGGCCCCAGCATGCCGGACCCAGCCATGCCGGGCCCAAGCACGCCGGGCCCAAGCACGCCGGGACCCAACACGCCGGACCCAGCTTCGCCGGACCCAGCCTCGCCGGACCAAGCCTCCCCGGGCCAAGCCACTACGGGCCAAGCCACGCCGGAGCCGGTCGACAGCGACTACCAACCGAGCGAGTCTTCCCCTGCCGAATCCACCTCGGACACGGATTCAGAGACCGAGCGGGCACGGCGAACCTCCCGGGGGAGGCAGCTCGTGATCCCGCATCGGTTTCGGGACACCTACGTCAGCCGTTCGGTAGACGACTTTCAGAAGTTCTACCTGCGGGTCGACGCGTCACCGAAGGACATCGAGAACTCTCGCCAGCGACGGGGCCACGTTATTCGGTTCCTGCTTCACTGCGCCCCGCCCGGCTGCCAATTCACAGACCTGTCTTTCGTCCATCACACGAACGTTCCCACTTGGGTACAGAGCCTTCAGAAACTGGGTTACGCTTCGACAACCGTTAAGTGTTACCTGCACAGCGCCAAGGCGTTCGTCTCCCACGTCGCTGCCTTCGACCCAGAGACCGCCGGGGTCAGCCCCGAAGAGCTCCAGAGGCTGAAGCTGACCTTCGCCAAGGCTCATCGGGACATCGCACGCACGATTCTGGGCCATCGCCAGCGCGTGAAGAGAGCGAAGCTGAGTCGCTTGCCGCAACCTTCGGATTTCAGGGTCTTCCTAAGCCACGCTAAGACCCGAATCCCAGAGCTCATAGACGCGGCCCGGACGGGGGACACCGCCCGCCGGTCGACGCTACGGATGCTCCAGGGGTACCTGCTCGGCCTTTTGTCTGTCTTAACCGGTCACCGGTCGGTTGTGTTTCTCAACCTGACGGTTGGAGAGTTGAGGCAAGCCAGCACCACGGATGGCACCGGCTTCGTGGTTTATGTTCGTGAACACAAGACCAACGCCTCGTTCGGGGACGCTCCGATCGGGTTGTCTGCCACAGAGCTGGCCTGGTTGACCGCACTCAGCGACTTACACGGGGCCCGGGACGGGTTCGTGTTCTTGGACAGGGGGAACCAGCTGCGCAAGCCAAACTCACTGCTTCGGATCGCGTGGACGGATGCGGGCCTCGGAGGCGCGGTGGCCTTCAACCTGATCCGCACGGCTGTTTCGAACCAAGTGAGTGTTGAACTTAATCCGACTTATGTGGGCTCTTAACCCCGGCCTTCCTACTTCTGACACCTCGCACCTCTGTTTCAGGTTTCGACTCTGCCGGCCGAAGATAGAGATCGAGTGACGACAAGCATGTGCCACTCCAACATCACTGCCCGGGCCTTCTACCGAGCCGGCCTCTCTGCGGCCGATGTGATGCGGGCTCGTGAGAACCGTCTTTCCGCCCTCGAAACGGCCTGAACCGGACCCTCTTCAAAGCGCAACCCAGCCGGGATTCACTCCGTGTTTCTGCACCCCCGTGGCTTTGATATGTTTTACTGCGAAATAAATACATTTATTTCTGAATCCCCAAACAGAGTGTTCCCGTGTGGTACTTGCTTCGGTTTGGAGATGGAGGGGGGGTGGAGATTGGGTGATCCTCCCAGAGGGAGACTTTTTACGAGGTCCGACCGGCCTTAAGACTTAAACGATCAGTGGTTATGGGTTAACTTAGTCGGCGGGCGGCCCGTTCCACCGCCCCGCTAAGGGAGCAGTGGTCGGAGGCCTATGGACCTTAGGCAGTTCACCGGGGTGGGTAAACTTACCTTTAGGCACCCGTCGCATGAATATAGGAGACCATTTGGCTTTTTTGGCCCCGGAAACCAGCCACTTCTCCGGGCATATATAGAACCAATCCCCCCCAGGGAGGGAGTTGGAACTAAAGGTCATTGAAATTAAATGGGTTTAACAGTTAACTTTGTCGGCGGGCGGCCCGTTCCACCGCCCCGCTAAGGGAGCAGTGGTCGGAGGCCTATGGACCTTAGGCAGTTCACCGGGGTGGGTAAACTTACCTTTAGGCACCCGTCGCATGAATATAGGAGACCATTTGGCTTTTTTGGCCCCGGAAACCAGCCACTTCTCCGGGCATATATAGAACCAATCCCCCCCAGGGAGGGAGTTGGAACTAAAGGTCATTGAAATTAAATGGGTTTAACAGTTAACTTTGTCGGCGGGCGGCCCGTTCCACCGCCCCGCTAAGGGAGCAGTGGTCGGAGGCCTATGGACCTTAGGCAGTTCACTGGGGGCGGTAAACTTACCTTTAGGCACCCGTCGCATGAATATAGGAGACCATTTGGCTTTTTTGGCCCCGGAAACCAGCCACTTCTCCGGGCATATATAGAATGAACCATCGGGGGCTAAGGGCAGATAGTCAAGTCAGTTATACCGATCGAACTCTCTTGAGTTTCGGCTTAAAGCTCTGGCATTTGCCGTTGGGACTTAGAGTTTTTTTTTAATAAAGAGGGGAGGCCGGGCTTACCTCCACCTTAAGCCCAGAGGGTGTCCCAGTCCTCGGGCTTGTGTATTCGCATCAACGGGGTCCATGGAAGTCATTTTAGACATCCAGAGGGGAGGCAACCCAAACCATCCCCTTAGCCCAGAGGTGTGCCACTCCTCGGGCTTGTGTATTCGCATCAACGGGGTCCATGGAAGTCATTTTTAGACCTCCAGAGGGGAGGCAACCCAAACCATCCCCTTAGCCCAGAGGTGTGCCAGTCCTCGGGCTTGTGTATTCGCATCAACGGGGTCCATGGAAGTCATTTTTAGACCTCCAGAGGGGAGGCAACCCAAACCATCCCCTTAGCCCAGAGGTGTGCCACTCCTCGGGCTTGAAACTTCGCATCACCGGGGTGTATGGAAGTCTTTGGTCCAGTTCTGCCAGTGCTCGTTGTCGAACTTAGAAATATTTCTAATTATTTTTAGACTTCCAGAGGGGAGGCCGAGCATACCAACCCCTTAGCCCAGAGGTGTGCCAGTCCTCGGGCTTCGGTATTCGCATCACCGGGGTCTACGGAGGTCTCAACTTAGGTTTTGAAAACCTCCAGAGGGGGGGCCGGATTAACCACCACCCTAGCCCAGAGGGGTGCCAGTCCTCGGGCTTCGGTATTCGCATCACCGGGGTCTACGGAGGTCTCAACTTAGGTTTTGAAAACCTCCAGAGGGGGGGCCGGATTAACCACCACCCTAGCCCAGAGGGGTGCCAGTCCTCGGGCTTCGGTATTCGCATCACCGGGGTCTATGGAGGTCTCGACTTAGGTTTTGAAAACCTCCAGAGGGTGGGGGCATATCTTATCCCCACCCTAGCCCAGAGGGGTGCCAGTCCTCGGGCTTCGGTATTCGCATCACCGGGGTCTATGGAGGTCTCGACTTAGGTTTTGAAAACCTCCAGAGGGTGGGGGCATATCTTATCCCCACCCTAGCCCAGAGGTGTGCCAGTCCTCGGGCTTCGGTATTCGCATCAACGGGGTCTACGGATGTCTCGACTTAGGTTTTGAACACATCCAGGGAAGCAGAGCGGACATTCCCATTATTTCAAGCCCATCGGGAAGCCACTCTTTTGGGCATAGCGTTTCGCATCGCTGTTACCCAAACTTACGTCTGATTTAATGCCTCCCTAATATCCCGACGGCACCAGGCTGAGAAACCATATGCCCACAGGATTTGAGGCATTGGAACCTCGTTCGCATAGCTGACAACGATGAACCTCCCTCGGACTCGCTACGAGGCTTGAGGAGGGTCCTGATTTTCTTAAAATCTCAGGTGAGGGACTTAGAAAATTTTCACTTTAAAACCACAGACCTCCAGAGGAGAGACCGGGCTTATCACAACCTTAGCCCAGAGGGCGCCACTCCTCGGGCATGTCACTTCGCATCACCGGGGTCCATGGATGTCTCGACTTAGGTTTTGAACACATCCAGAAGGGGGGGCCGGATTAACCACCACCCTTAGCCCAGAGGGGTGCCAGTCCTCGGGCTTTAAATTCGCTTCGCCGGGGTCTATGGAAGTCATTTTTAGACCTCCAGAGGGGAGGCAACCCAAACCATCCCCTTAGCCCAGAGGTGTGCCACTCCTCGGGCTTGTGTATTCGCATCACCGGGGTCCATGGAAGTCATTTTAGACATCCAGAGGGGAGGCCACCCTAACCATCCCCTTAGCCCAGAGGGGTGCCAGTCCTCGGGCTTTAAATTCGCTTCGCCGGGGTCTATGGAAGTCATTTTTAGACCTCCAGAGGGGAGGCAACCCAAACCATCCCCTTAGCCCAGAGGTGTGCCAGTCCTCGGGCTTTAAATACGCATCACCGGGGTCCATGGAAGTCATTTTAGACCTCCAGAGGGGAGGCAACCCAAACCATCCCCTTAGCCCAGAGGTGTGCCAGTCCTCGGGCTTGTGTATTCGCATCAACGGGGTCCATGGAAGTCATTTTTGACCTCCAGAGGGGAGGCAACCCAAACCATCCCCTTAGCCCAGAGGTGTGCCAGTCCTCGGGCTTGTGTATTCGCATCAACGGGGTCCATGGAAGTCATTTTAGACCTCCAGAGGGGAGGCAACCCAAACCATCCCCTTAGCCCAGAGGTGTGCCACTCCTCGGGCTTGTGTATTCGCATCACCGGGGTCCATGGAAGTCATTTTAGACCTCCAGAGAGTGGGGCCGGTCTTACCACCACTCTTAGCCCAGAGGGCGTCACTCCTCGGGCATGAAATTCGGATAACCGGGGTCCATGGATGTCTCAACTTAGGTTTTGAACACATCCAGAGGGGAGGCCACCCAAACCATCCCCTTAGCCCGGAGGTGTGCACCTCCTCGGGCTTGAAATTCGAATCACCGGGGTCCATGGAAGTCATTTTAGACATCCAGAGGGTGGGGCCGGTCTTACCACCACTCTTAGCCCAGAGGGCACCACTCCTCGGGCATGAAATTCGCATCACCGGGGTCCATGGAAGTCAGTTTAGACCTCCAGAGAGTGGGGCCGGTCTTACCACCACCCTTAAGCCCAGAGGGCGTCACTCCTCGGGCATGGAATTCGCATCAACGGGGTCTACGGATGTCTCGACTTAGGTTTTGAACACATCCAGGGAAGCAGAGCGGACATTCCCATTATTTCAAGCCCATCGGGAAGCCACTCCTTTGGGCATAGCGTTTCGCATCGCTGTTACCCAAACTTACGTCTGATTTAATGCCTCCCTAATATCCCGACGGCACCAGGCTGAGAAACCATATGCCCACAGGATTAGAGGCGTCTGAACCCCTTTCGCATAGCCGACAACGATGAACCTCCCTCGGACTCGCTACGAGGCTTGAGGAGGGTCCTGATTCTCTTAAAATCTCAGGTAAGGGACTTAGAAAATATTCACTTTAAAACCACAGACCTCCAGAGGAGAGACCGGGCTTATCACAACCTTAGCCCAGAAGGCACCACTCTTCGGGCATGTCACTTCGCATCACCGGGGTCCATGGAAGTCTCGACTTAGGTTTTGAACGCATCCAGAGGGTGGGGGCCGGACTTACCACCACCCTTAGCCCAGAGGGCGTCACTCCTCGGGCATAAAATTCGGATAACCGGGGTCCATGGAAGTCAATTTTGACCTCCAGAGAGGGGGGGCCGGGCTTACCACCACCCTAAGCCCAGAGGGCGTCACTCCTCGGGCATGAAATACGCTACACCGGGGTCCATGGAAGTCAGTTTAGACCTCCAGAGAGGGGGGGCCGGGCTTACCACCACCCTTAGCCCAGAGGGCACCACTCCTCGGGCTTGAAATTCGCATCACCGGGGTCCATGGAAGTCTCGACTTAGGTTTTGGAAACCTCCAGAGGGGGGGCTGCACTTACCACCACCCTAAGCCCAGAGGGCGTCACTCCTCGGGCATGAAATACGCTATACCGGGGTCCATGGAAGTCCTTTTAGACCTCCAGAGAGGGGGGGCCGGGCTTACCACCACCCTTAGCCCAGAGGGCACCACTCCTCGGGCTTGAAATTCGCATCACCGGGGTCCATGGAAGTCTCGACTTAGGTTTTGGAAACCTCCAGAGGGGGGGCTGCACTTACCACCACCCTAAGCCCAGAGGGCGTCACTCCTCGGGCATGAAATACGCTATACCGGGGTCCATGGAAGTCCTTTTAGACCTCCAGAGAGGGGGGGCCGGGCTTACCACCACCCTTAGCCCAGAGGGCACCACTCCTCGGGCTTGAAATTCGCATCACCGGGGTCCATGGAAGTCTCGACTTAGGTTTTGGAAACCTCCAGAGGGGGGGCTGCACTTACCACCACCCTTAGCCCAGAGGTTCATCACTCCTCGGGCATGAAATTCGGATAACCGGGGTCCATGGAAGTCAGTTTAGACCTCCAGAGAGTGGGGCCGGGCTTACCACCACCCTAAGCCCAGAGGGCGTCACTCCTCGGGCATGAAATTCGGACAACCGGGGTCCATGGAAGTCAGTTTAGACCTCCAGAGAGTGGGGCCGGGCTTACCACCACCCTAAGCCCAGAGGGCGTCACTCCTCGGGCATAAAATTCGGATAACCGGGGTCCATGGAAGTCAGTTTAGACCTCCAGAGAGTGGGGCCGGGCTTACCACCACCCTAAGCCCAGAGGGCGTCACTCCTCGGGCATGAAATACGCTACACCGGGGTCCATGGAAGTCTCGACTTAGGTTTTGGAGACCTCCAGAGGGGGGGCCGGGCATACCACCACCCTTAGCCCAGAGGGCGTCACTCCTCGGGCATGAAATACGCTTAACCGGGGTCCATGGAAGTCAATCTAGACCTCCAGAGAGGGGGGGCCGGGCTTACCACCACCCTTAGCCCAGAGGGCATCACTCCTCGGGCATGAAATTCGCATCACCGGGGTCCATGGAAGTCAGTTTAGACCTCCAGAGGGGGGGCTGAGCATACCACCACCCTTAGCCCAGAGGTGTGCTCCTCATCGGGCATGAAATACGCTTCACCGGGGTCCATGGAAGTCATTCGAGACCTCCAGAGGGGGGGCCGGGCATACCACCACCCTTAGCCCAGAGGTGAGTCACTCCTCGGGCATCAAATTCGCATCACCGGGGTCCATGGAAGTCAGTTTAGACCTCCAGAGGGGGGGCTGAGCATACCACCACCCTTAGCCCAGAGGTGTGCTCCTCATCGGGCATGAAATACGCTTCACCGGGGTCCATGGAAGTCATTCGAGACCTCCAGAGGGGGGGCCGGGCATACCACCACCCTTAGCCCAGAGGTGAGTCACTCCTCGGGCATCAAATTCGCATCACCGGGGTCCATGGAAGTCAGTTTAGACCTCCAGAGGGGGGGCTGAGCATACCACCACCCTTAGCCCAGAGGTGTGCTCCTCATCGGGCATGAAATACGCTTCACCGGGGTCCATGGAAGTCATTCGAGACCTCCAGAGGGGGGGCTGGGCATACCACCACCCTTAGCCCAGAGGTGAGTCACTCCTCGGGCATCAAATTCGCATCACCGGGGTCCATGGAAGTCATTTAGACCTCCAGAGAGGGGGGCCGAACCTACCAGCAACCTTAGCCCAGAGGGCGTCACTCCTCGGGCTTCAAACTCCCATCATCGGGGTTCCATGGAAGTCTCGACTTAGGTTTTGAACCGTTCCGGGGTCACCTCCAGTGAGATAACGCGGAAATCTCACTATATTCATGCCCACAGGCGAACCAGAGCCTTGGGCTTGTCATAGTTACATACGGTGTACCCAAACTTTCGTCTTTTCTAAAGGAACCCTAATGTCCTGACGGCACCGCACTGGAAACCCCCATGCCCTCTGAATTTTTACCACTCCGAGGTGCTCCGTTTTGGGCTTGCTACCTAGGGCGAAGAGGGTCAGAAATTTTTCTAAGTCCTACTTTAAAACGTCCCACTGGGAGACCACTAGGGTTAGCACTTTGCCAAAAAATCACGGCTGAATGCAATTTTCACGCCTCGCACCCTTTGTTCGTTTAGATTTAACAAAAAAATCAACCGAACCCCCTTTTTAACAACGCTTTGCCGAATTTAGCTCACTTTTCCCGGCCTGGAATATCTCACGCTTGCCCCCCACGGTACTTACCTCCGGGGAAGACACCCCCGTCGCTGCCAACACCCATGCCCGGCCCAGGCTCACCCGACTCGGCCTCGCTAGCTCCATCGCCCGCTCCAAACCTCCGGGGAGAAGACCCCCATCGCCGCCAACGCCCATGCCCGGCCCAGGCTCACCCGACTCGGCCTCGCTAGCTCCATCGCCCGCTCCAAACCTCCGGGGCTGGACCTCCACCAACCCAGCGCACCTCTCGAACCTATCCGGCCCACACTTAAGCACTCCTCCTCGGACTAAACCATTCAGCCCGCGCCGCTGGAACGAGCGCCCACTGGAAGACCTGAGCCTCAAACCCGCGCGCTTTACGGTTCTCTATCTCCCCGGGCTCGGAGCACTTTTCTCGGCCATGGGACCTCCAGGGGGGGCCCCTCTTAGCTCCGTCATCATTTCTCTAAGTCTCACTCCGCCCACTGGAAGACCTGAGCCCCAAACCCGCGCGCTTTACGGTTCTCTATCTCCCCGGGCTCGGAGCACTTTTCTCGGCCATGGGACCTCCAGGGGGGGCCCCTCTTAGCTCCGTCATCATTTCTCTAAGTCTCACTCCGCCCACTGGAAGACCTGAGCCCCAAACCCGCGCGCTTTACGGTTCTCTATCTCCCCGGGCTCGGAGCACTTTTCTCGGCCATGGGACCTCCAGGGGGGGCCCCTCTTAGCTCCGTCATCATTTCTCTAAGTCTCACTCCGCCCACTGGAAGACCCGAGCCCCAAACCCGCGCGCTTTACGGTTCTCTATCTCCCCGGGCTCGGGGCACTTTTCTCGGCCACGGGACCTCCAGGGGAGGCCCCTCTTGGCTCCGTCAATATTCCTTTAAGTCTCATTCCGCCCACTGGAAGACCCGAGCCCCAAACCCGCGCGCTTTACGGTTCTCTATCACCCCGGGCTCGGAGCACTTTTCTCGGCCATGGGACCTCCAGGGGGGGCCCTTCATGGCTCCGTCAATATTCCTTTAAGTCTCACTCCGCCCACTGGAAGACCCGAGCCCCAAACCCGCGCGCTTTACGGTTCTCTATCTCCCCGGGCTCGGGGCACTTTTCTCGGCCATGGGACCTCCAGGGGGGGCCCTTCATGGCTCCGTCAATATTCCTTTAAGTCTCACTCCGCCCACTGGAAGACCCGAGCCCCAAACCCGCGCGCTTTACGGTTCTCTATCACCCCGGGCTCGGAGCACTTTTCTCGGCCATGGGACCTCCAGGGGGGGCCCTTCATGGCTCCGTCAATATTCCTTTAAGTCTCACTCCGCCCACTGGAAGACCCGAGCCCCAAACCCGCGCGCTTTACGGTTCTCTATCACCCCGGGCTCGGAGCACTTTTCTCGGCCATGGGACCTCCAGGGGGGGCCCTTCATGGCTCCGTCAATATTCCTTTAAGTCTCACTCCGCCCACTGGAAGACCCGAGCCCCAAACCCGCGCGCTTTACGGTTCTCTATCACCCCGGGCTCGGGGCAATTTTCTCGGCCATGGGACCTCCAGGGGAGGCCCCTCTTGGCTCCGTCAATATTCCTTTAAGTCTCATTCCGCCCACTGCCATACCCGAGGTCTTTAACCGCGGCGTTCACGGTTCTCTATCACCCCGGGCTCGGAGCACTTTTCTCGGCCATGGGACCTCCAGGGGGGGCCCCTCATGGCTCCGTCAACATTCCTCTAAGTCTCATTCCGCCCACTGCCATACCCGGGCTCGGAGCATGTACTTCGGCCATGGGACCACAAGAGGGCGCCCTTCTTAAGAAATTGCTGACATCCAGGACCATTCAAGGGAGCGACCTGCCTCCCTATGCCCGCCACCGGCTTCCTCTAACCGGTGTACGGACTCTCGGGGCCCGCGCCCCCAGAGAACCAGAGTTTCAGAAATTGCACTAAGTCCAGACATCCAGGACCATTCAAGGGAGCGACCTGCCTCCCTATGCCCGCCACCGGCTCCCTCTAACCGGTGTACGGACTCTCGGGGCCCGCGCCCCCAGAGAACCAGAGTTTCAGAAATTGCACTAAGTCCAGACATCCAGGACCATTCAAGGGAGCGACCTGCCTCCCTATGCCCGCCACCGGCTCCCTCTAACCGGTGTACGGACTCTCGGGGCCCGCGCCCCCAGAGAACCAGAGTTTCAGAAATTGCACTAAGTCCAGACATCCAGGACCATTCAAGGGAGCGACCTGCCTCCCTATGCCCGCCACCGGCTCCCTCTAACCGGTGTACGGACTCTCGGGGCCCGCGCCCCCAGAGAACCAGAGTTTCGGAAATTGCACTAAGTCCGATTTTCGCCCACTACGAGACCTAAAACCGTCATCCAGGATTTCACAGGGGAGTACCCACCTCCCCTATGCCCGCCACCGGCTCCCTCTAACCGGTGTACGGAGTCTCCGGGGCCCGCGCCCCAGAGAACCAGACCTGGACCGCTCCGGAGGGCCGGGGGTTTGCTTTCGCCTTCCCCCCGACAAATGTTTGAGTGGACGGGATGACTTTCAATGGATCGCGGTATATGCACCCGCTCTGCCACTTACGACACCCGCACTCCGAATCAGGTCGTTTACGAGTCATTTCACACCCGGATCAAGAGACATTTGCTTTGACGAGGGAGGTGGACCGAGGCGTTCATTAGCCCCGGTCCGGTTCCAGTGTCATGCGGCTCTCGTCACCGGCGGTGGGGAGGAAAGCACCTCCCACCCCGGCTATCCAAGACCAAGCTCACCGATGCTGGGCGCGGATGTATCGCTCCTTCTAGGCGGGATTCCGACTTAGAGGCGTTCAGTCGTAAGCCCTCGGATGATAGCCTTGCACCAGTGGCTGCACAGCCAAGCGCGAGTACCATGTATCCGAACCTGCGGTTCCTCTCGTACTGGGCTGGATTACTATCGGAGCAACGGTCAACATCAGTAGGGTAAAGCTAACCTGTCTCACGACGGTCTAAACCCAGCTCACGTTCCCTGTTAGTGGGTGAACAATCCAACGCTTTGCGAATTCTGCTTCGCAATGATAGGAAGAGCCGACATCGAAGAATCAAACGGCGACGTCGCTATGAACGCTTGGCCGCCACAAGCCAGTTATCCCTGTGGTAACTTTTCTGACACCTCCCGCTTAAAACCCAAAAAGCAGACGGAAGGATCGTTAGGCCCCGCTTTCACGGTCCGTATTCATACTGAAAATCAGGATCAAGCCGGCTTTTGCCCTTATGCTCTACGGGAGGTTTCTGTCCTTCCCTGAGCCCGCCTTAGGACACCTGCGTTACGCTTTGACAGGTGTACCGCCCCAGTCAAACTCCCCACCTGTCACTGTCCCCGGAGGGACTCGCCCCGGGCACGGAGGCCCGCAACATGAGTGTAACCGGACTCACTGCCAAGCGACCCACCCAGGGCTTAGCACCTTGGAACAAGGAACCCCCAGCAAGGAAAGGGTTCCCACCGACACCTTCACCGGGTTAGAGAGGTAACGGTAAGAGTAGTGGTATTTCACGG